>NW_026728065.1:942500-1008389 GCF_030684315.1 Stegostoma tigrinum | reverse complement strand
TCCTCATCTGAGGTGTGGCAACCTTCAATTTAAACCACCTCCAGTTATCTCTCTGTCCACTGTGAGAGCAGTCCTGTGGTCCCGTCTGGGACTATAGTGACTTTGAATCTGCAAACCAAGATAATTTCTCACCAATGTATTGATCTCATCTTCGACTCAATACAAAAAACCAAAAAAAAAACCCAATGAGATGAATTTTGGATCAGTAATTATACATGGCATAATTGGACAAAAAATGCACTGTTGTTAAAATAATTAGCAATTCAACCAGAAAGGCCACTAATGTGAATCCTGGATCTGTGTATCATTTGAAATGAGTTAATTGTATAGTTTTAGTATTTGACCACAAGATGGAGAATTCTGTTGAGGTGATGTTGTAGCCAGAAGATAGAAAGATGATAGAAATCTTTGGAGAGATATGGGCCAAGCACAGGCAGGTGTATCTAGTTCAGTTTGGGATTGTGATCAGCATAGACTGGTTGGACCAAAGGATCTTTTTTCATGCTGTACGACTGTATGAAACTCAAGCTTAATTGTTCGAAACTCACATTCAGACATATCTAACCTTTATCATAATCTTACAGAAAGATAGTGACTTTTTCCCTCAGAATTGCAGACTCTTTAATTTTACACCTTCAAAGACATTTAGCAGGGAAAGCGTGGATTATAGAGTGAGTTGAGTAGATTGGTTCATTATTAATTCTTAACTAAATTTGATTTATTTTACATTTTGAGACAACATCAGGTGAAGATGTGCGTGATTTCAGCAAGGTGCTGAAAAATAAGTTCAGATCAAAGAAACACTTGGCCAAACATCCTCGCTTGAGTTATTTACTAGTACAAACAGTTCTAGAAGGCGAGAAGCTTGAGAGGTAAGTTTATTGATGTGAGATTTACGAACATATCAGTGCTCATGTGAGAGTTGACAAATATTGCAGCATGATTCATTCTGCAGCTTTGCAGGAGAGTGAGGTTGTCCATTTGCGCATATGTCAGAAGTACACAATACAAAAACAAGGGGGGCTTAATTGATATCATTGGACCTCTCGCCTTCAAAACAGTGTACTTACTCAGAGAGTACATCTGCTGATGACTGGGCCCCTGCAGTCCTCTCCCGCTCACAGGGACTGGCCCCCGCAGCCCTGTCCCGCTGACAGCGATTTCCCCCGCAGCCCTGACTCGCTCACAGGGACTGGCCCCCGCAGCCCTGTCCCGCTGACAGGGACTGTCCCCCGCAGCCCGGACCCGCTCACAGAGACTGTCCCCCGCACCCCTGTCCCGCTGACAGCTCTTTGCCACCGCACCCCCTGTCCCGCTGACAGCTCTTTGCCACCGCACCCCTGACCCGCTCACAGGGACTGTCCCCCGCAGCCCGGACCCGCTCACAGGGACTGTCCCCCGCAGCCCGGACCCGCTCACAGGGACTGTCCCCCGCAGCCCGGACCCGCTCTCAGGGACTGTCCCCCGCACCCCTGTCCCGCTGACAGCTCTTTGCCACCGCACCCCTGTCCCGCTGACAGCTCTTTGCCACCGCACCCCTGACCCGCTGACAGCGATTTCCCCCGCAGCCCGGACCCGCTCACAGGGACTGTCCCCCGCAGCCCGGACCCGCTCACAGGGACTGTCCCCCGCAGCCCGGACCCGCTCTCAGGGACTGTCCCCCGCAGTCCTGTCCCGCTGACAGCGGTTTGCCACCGCAGCCCGGACCCGCTCACAGGGGCTGGCCCCCGCAGCCCGGACCCGCTCACAGGGACCGCCCCCCGCAGCCCTGACGCGCTCACAGGGACTTGCCCCCCGCAGCCCTGACGCGCTCTCAGGGACTTGCCCCCCGCAGTCCTGAGACGCTCACAGTGACTGGCCCCCGCACTCCTGACCCGCTCACAGCGACTTGCCCCCGCTGTCCTGACCCGCTCACAGCGACTTGCCCCCGCTGTCCTGACCCGCTCGCAGCGACTTGCCCCCGCTGTCCTGACCCGCTCGCAGCGACTTGCCCCCTCGGTCCTGACCCGCTCGCAGCGACTTGCCCCCTCGGTCCTGACCCGCTCGCAGCGACTTGCCCCCTCGGTCCTGATCCGCTCGCAGCGACTTGCCCCCTCGGTCCTGATCCGCTCAGAGCGACTTGCCCCCTCGGTCCTGACAAGCTCACGGCGACTTGCCCCCTCGGTCCTGACCTCACAGCGGACTGGCCCCATGCAGTCCTGACCCACTCTCAAGCACCCCACCCACCCTCCTCCTCCTCCCCCCCCAACCATCTTCCTCCCTTCCACCCCCCCACCCTCCTCCTCCTTCCACCCCCCCACCCTCCTCCTCCTTCCACCCCCCCACCCTCCTCCACAACCTCCTTTGCCCCCACCCTCCTCCTCCCCTCCTCACCACCCTCCTCCTCCTTCCAACCCCACCCTCCTCCTCCTTCCAACCCCACCCTCCTCCTCCTTCCACCCCCACCCTCCTCCTCCTTCCACCCCCACCCTCCTCCTCCTTCCACCCCCACCCCTCCTCCCTCCCTTCCACCCCCACCCTCCTAATCCTTCCACCCCCACCCTCCTAATCCTTCACCCCCACCCTCCTAATCTTTCCACCCCCACCCTCCTAATCCTTCCACCCCCACCCTCCCTAATCCTTCCACCCCAAACCCCCTCCTCCTTTCCCCCACCGTCCTCTTCCTTTCCCCATCACCCCCACTTTCTCCCCCAACCCCCCTCCTTTCTCCCCCCAACCCCCCTTCCCCGACCCCCCTCCTCCTTCCACCCCCCCCCACCCTCCTCCTCCTTCCACCCCCCCACCACCCTCCTCCTTCCACCCCCCCACCCCCCCCACCCTCCTCCACAACCTCCTTTGCCCCCTCTCTCCACCTCCCCCTCAGCACCCACCTCCTCCTTCCCCTCCCACCTCCTCTTCTCCCCCCCCACCCCCCTCCTCTTCTCCCCCCACCCCCCTCCTCTTTCTCCCCCCACCCCCCTCCTCTTTCTCCCCCACCCCCCTCCTCCTTCTCCCCCCCACCCCCCCTCCTCCTTCTCCCCCCACCCCCCTCCTCCTTCTCCCCCCACCCCCCTCCTCCTTCTCCCCCCCACCCCCCTCCTCCTTCCAGCCCCTAGCCGCCGCCTCCTTCCAGCCCCTAGCCTCCTCCTCATTCCCCCAACCCCCCTCATTCTCTGCCCCACCCTCCTCCTCCTCCTTTTCCCCAACCCCCCTCCTTCCCCCCTACCACCCTCCTCCTTCCTTCCTACCACCCTCCTCCTTCCACCCCCTACCCTCCTCCTCATTCCCCCCCCCACCCTCCTCCCTTCCCCCCCCCAACCCTCCTCTTGCTCCTCCTTTGTTATCACCGAGTAGGAGGAGGAGTGGGCTGGGGGGCAATGGAGGAGTTGAGGAGGAGGAGAGACAAGGGGAACTGCAGATGCTGGAGAATCCACATGAACCAAGTGTTGAGCTGGATGAACACAGCAGGCCAAGCAGCATCTCAGGAGCTAAACGCTGACGTTTCGGGCCTAGACCCTTCTTCAGAGACGGGGATGGGGAGAGGGAACTGGAATAAATAGGGAGAGAGAGAGAGGTGGACCGAAGAAGGAGAGAAAACAAGATAGGTATTGAGGAGAGTATAGGTGAGGTCGGGTGAGGATAGGTCAGTCCAGGGAAGATGGATAGGTCAAGGAGGCAGGATGAGGTAGAGGTAGGAAATGGAGGTGTGGCTTGAGGTGGGACAGAGGGATGGGTGAGAGGAAGAACAGGGTTGGGATGCAGTGCGGGGAGGGGACGAGCTGAGCTGGTTTTGGGATGCAGTTGGGGGAGGGGACGAGCTGAGCTGGTTTTGGGATGCAGTGGGGGAAGGGGAGATTTTGAAGCTTGTTTTCTCTCCATCTTAGGTCCGCCTCCCCCTCTCTCCCTATTAATTCCAGTTCCCCCACCCCATCCCCGTCTGTGATAGAGGGTCTGGGCCCGAAACGTCAGCTTTTGTGCTCCTGAGATGCTGCTTGGCCTGTTGTGTTCATCCAGCTCCACGCTTTGTTAACGTGGATTCTCCAGCATCTGCAGTTCCCATTATCTTTCCCCCCACCACCACCTCCTCCCCCGACCACCCTCCTCCTCATCCTCCTCCTTACCCTCTCCCTCTCCTGCCTCCTCCTCCTCGACTCCTCCACTCCCCCCACCCTCCTCCTCCTCCTCCTCCTCCCACTCCCACCACCCTCCTCCTCCTCCTCACTCCCACCACCCTCCTCCTCCTCCTCCACTCCCACCACCCTCCTCCTCCTCCTCCACTCCCACCACCCTCCTCCTCCTCCTCCACTCCCACCACCCTCCTCTCCTCCTCCTCCTCCTCCTCCTCCTCCTCCTCTTCCTCCACTCCCCCCACCCTCCTCCTCCTCCTCCTCCTCCTCTTCCTCTTCCTCCACTCCCACCACCCTCCTCCTCCTCCTCCACTCCCACCGTCCTCCTCGTCCTCCTCGTCCTCCTCGTCCACTCCCCCACCCTCCTCCTCCTCTCCTCCTCCTCCTCCTCCTCTTCCTCCACTCCCACCACCCTCCTCCTCCTCCACTCCCACCGTCCTCCTCGTCCTCCTCGTCCTCCTCCACTCCCCCCACCCTCCTCCTCCTCCTCCTCCACTCCCCCCACCCTCCTCCTCCTCCTCCTCCACTCCCACCACCCTCCTCCTCCTCCTCCTCCTCCTCCTCCTCCTCCTCCTCCTCCTCCTCCACTCCCCCCACCCTCCTCCTCCACTCCCCCCACCCTCCTCCTCCTCCTCCTCCTCCTCCTCCTCCTCCTCCTCCCCCCGACCATCCTTCCCTCTCACCCCCACCCTCTTCCACCCCCTGCTTTACCCCCCCCACCCTCTTCCTCCTTCTTCCCGCCCCACCCCCCCCTTCTTCCCGCCCCACCCCCCCTTCTTCCCGCCCCACCCCCCCTTCTTCCCGCCCCACCCTCCCCTTCTTCCCGCCCCACCCTCCTCCTTCCTACCCCCCAACCCCCCCCTCCTTTGACCATACCCTTCCTAGTCCTTCCCCTCCACCCTTCCTACTACTCCTCGTTTCCCCCACCCTCCGCCACCCTCTCCTCCTCACAGCCACTTGCCCCTTCCGTCCTCACCCGCGCACAGCCACTTGCCCTGCAGTACTTAGCAACTGACAGCGACATGCCTCCTCTGTCATTACCCGTCCCCAGCCTCTTGCCACTGCTGTCCTGACCCCCTCAAAGCCTCTTGCCCCTGCAGTCTTCACCCGTCCACGGCGACTTGCCCTTTCCGTCCTGACTCGCTCACGGCTATTTGACACCGCAGCCCTGTCCCGCTCAAAGCACTGGCCCCCGCAGCCCTGTCCCACTGTCTGCTATTTGCCCCCGCACCCCTGACCCACTGACAGCGATTTGCCCCCGCAGCCCTGTCCCGCTCACGGGGACCGGCCCCCGCAGCCCTGTCCCGCTCACGGGGACCGGCCCCCGCAGCCCTGTCCCGCTCACGGGGACCGGCCCCCGCAGCCCTGTCCCGCTCACGGGGACCGGCCCCCGCAGCCCTGTCCCGCTCACGGGGACCAGCTCCCCCACACCCCTAACCCGCGGACAGCTGTTTGCCACCACAGCCCTGAACCGCTCACAGGGTCTTGCCCCCGCACCCGGACCCCCTGACCCGCTGACAGGGACTGTCCCCCGCAGCCCTGTCCCGCTGACAGCTATTTGACACCACAGCCCTGTCCCGTTCAAAGGCACTGGCCCCCGCAGCCCTGTCCCGCTGACAGCTATTTGACACCGCAGCCCTGTCCCGTTCAAAGGCACTGGCCCCCGCAGCCCTGTCCCGCTGACAGCTATTTGCCCCCGCAGCCCTGTCCCGCTCACAGGGACTGGCCCCCGCAGCCTGGACCTGCTCAGAGGGAGGGTCCCCCGCAGCCCTGACCCGCTCACGGGGACCGGCCACCGCAGCCCTGACCCGCTCACGGGGATCGGCCCCCGCAGCCCGGACCTGCTCACAGGGAGGGTCCCCCGCAGCCCTGTCACGCTCACACGGATTTGCCACCGCAGCCCTGACGCGCTCACAGGGATTTGCCACCGCAGCCCTGACCCGCTCACAGGGATTTGCCACCGCAGCCCTGACCCGCTCACAGGGACTGTCCCCCGCAGCCCTGACCCGCTCACAGGGACTGTCCCCCGCAGCCCTGTCGCGCTCACGGGGACCGGCTCCCCCGCACCCCTGACCCGCGGACAGCTATTTGACACCGCAGCCCTGACCCGCTCACAGCTATTTGACACTATGTTGTGCCCACTTTGCCCATGTGTTCAAGGGTAGTATGTTCGGATGGACGGAGGACTGCATCGTAAATAGAAGTAGAGTCGTAGCAGCAGGATGGTAACTTACAAGTCATGTACAGCCACAGAGCGAGTGCTGCGGAGGCCGGACACCTCATGTTGACTGGGTTGATTTCGGAAATGGCGGAGGGGATTGCTATGCTTAGGAAAGTTGGGCTACATTCATTGGAGTTTATAAGATTGAAAAAAATCTTATGTTTTCGCCATTTAAGATTGTTAAGAGGCTTGATAGTGTATATCCGTAGAGATTACTCCCATTTGTGAAAGATTTTACGACCAGAGGCCACATTTTCAAATTGGCTGCCTATTAATTCAGGGAAGAATTACTTCTTTCAGGTTGTAGCAATTTATTGAACACTTCAACCAAGAGTTCAGGCAGACCCTCTAATAAGAGACACCTCCTCTGTATTAATTCTCTAGATTTGACAGAAGATCGGCCCTGTGAGAGGGTCAGTACTGAGGTATTGAAGCTTTGTCAGAAGGCGAATAATGAGTGCGGGCACTGAAGAAGTGCCTCATTGACAGGGGTTCAGTCCTGACCCCTGTGAGAGTTCATCATTGTCAGATGGTCAATACTGAGACAATGCTTCCTTGTAAAAGGATCAGCACTAAAGATCTGCCACACATTTTTAGTGTCAGTATTGAGGAAATGCAGCAATATGAGAGGGTCCAAACTGTGGGAGTGCATTATTGTCAGAAGGCCAAGACTGAGGCAACACCTCATTCTAAGGTGAGGCAATGCCATACAAATAGAAGGTCAGTCCTGAGATATTGCTACTGTGAGAGGGTCAGAAATAAAGGTGCCTCCTTGTCTGATGGTCAGAACTGAGGGATTGAAGCATTGTCAGAGCTTCAATACCGAGGCCTTGCTTCGTTGTCAAAGGGTCAAATCTGTGGGATGGCGACATTGTCAGAGGATCAATGCTGAGGCAGTGCCTCATAATAATGGTGTGTTTTTGATGACAGCGTGCATCGAAGTGGTTCTTTTGTGATTCTATCAAGTGCAGTTCAAGGAATGCTTGCCAATTTTCTGAAAGATGAACATTTATTGAGGAAATAAAAGATGGAGAAAGAGTAATTAAAAAGAATAACAAGTAGAGAGTAAAAAAGAATAAGCCTCATGTTCTTGTGGCCGTGAGGGACCCCTCGATCAACGGCTGGCCTGGAGGCTGAGTTTGTTCCTGGCACCGTTCGCGGTCTCATTCCGAGATGACGTCCAGTGCCGAGGAACAAAATGCTCCCTCTGCTCCGGTGTAACAAACGACTTGGCAAAGAAAAAAACCAGTTACAGAAATAAAATTAACTGTAAAACAGGAATGCTGACAGGACTCATTCAAAGTCAACCATTTCGCAAATATCAAGAAATGTTACCCTTCAGCCCATCCTATTCATGGGGTTGGAACTGCTAGTACCACACGAATGCAGCATCACGACTGAGGCAATGCAGCACTGTGCGAGGGTCAGTATTAAGGGTCAGTTTTGAGGCAGTGCCTTGATGTTATGCAGTCAGAACATTATTGCCACATGTTCAATACAGACAGTGTGTTGACCCTCTGTCAATGCTTCAATGCCTCAGTGCCTACCCTCTGATAATGAATCACTCCAACAGTTCTGACCCTATCTTGCAAGACCTCAGTATGACCTTTCTGACCCTATTACAGTGGGCCACTGCTGCAGTATTGACCATCTGATAATGATGCAATACCTCAGTTCTGACCCTCCTGGCAGTTGTGCAACACCTCAGTCCGCACCCTTTCATCATTCGGCACTTGCTCAATTATGAGCCCTTTGTGAGTTAGTTGTGAGGCAAGACTTCATTGCTGCAGTGTCAGTGCTGAGAGCGGGCCTTTTTATTAGCTCATCAGTACCTCAGGTACTGGCTAATTGTCAGCAGGTCAGTTCTGAGGCAGCGTCTCTTTGCCCGAACCCTGACTCTAAACCCAGCCTCAGCCCTAAACCCATACAAACGCTCGCCTCAGGCTAACCCTCACCTCAGCATTAACCCTAACCCTAACCCTAACCCTATCCTCAGCGTAAACCTTCCCTGCCCTCAGCCCTAATGCTGATCCTCAGGCCGAACATCTAGTCTCAGCCCTAAAGTGAGCCTCAGTCCTACCACTAGCTGTGGCCTCAGCCCTAAAATGAACCGTAACACACAGCCCCAATTAACGCTTAGCCTCAACCCCAACCCTCGCCTAAGCTCCAAGTCTAACCTCAGCCCTCACCTAACCCCCAATACTTGCCTGCCAGAGAGTTAGTACTGATGAAGTGCTTTAGTTTCAGAGATTTAGTCCT
Organism: Stegostoma tigrinum; assembly: GCF_030684315.1. NCBI lineage: Eukaryota > Metazoa > Chordata > Chondrichthyes > Orectolobiformes > Stegostomatidae > Stegostoma > Stegostoma tigrinum. The sequence continues at coordinate 999,803 of NW_026728065.1, read as the reverse complement.
GAGAATGCGCTTCGTTTTCAGAGTGACCATCTGAAACAGCGTCTCATTGAAATGGGGTCAGAATTGCTGGAATGCTACATGGAATGGTGACAGATTGTAGGACTGTCGGTGGGTCAGATCTGAGGTAGTGCATCAACGGTGGATGGTCAGTCTTGAGGGAGTTCAGAGGATCAACGAAGAGGGAATGCCTCAATGCAGTGGCGACAGAACTGAGAGAGGGCCACAGGATTAGAGATATGCCACATGATTGGAGATGGTAGGAAGTGCCTCATTGTCAGCAGGTCCGTTTTGTGGCCGGTCGCCATAGCTGGAGAGTCAGTTCTGAGGCAGTGCGTCTTTGTCAGAGGGTCTGTACTGAAGCAGTGCCTCATTATTCGAGAGGGTTTGGTGTGAGGCAGTATCTGATTGGTGCAAGGTCAGCCCTAAGGGAGTGCCTCTTTGTCAGAGGGTCAGTCCTGAGTTAGCGACTCATTGTGAGGAGTTCAGAATTGAGGGACTGACACGTGATGAGAGGGTCAAAACGGAGGTAGTGTGGCTGTATCTGACAGTCCGAAGGGAGTGCCATTGTTAGAAGGTCAGTTCTGAGAAACTGCCTCCGTGTAATGGCATCAGCATTGAAGCTAACCACGTGACGAGCCGATAAAAACTAAGTTATTGCAGTAGCATCAGAGGGCCAGATCTGTAGGAGTGCATTATTTTCAGAGGTGAATACTGAGGCACAGCCTCAGTGTAAGGGGGTCAAAATTAAGGGAGTGCCACACAATTACAGGGCAGTACGGAAGTATTACAGCACTGTGTGCGGCGCAGAATCGATGGAGTGCATCATTGTTATCCAGCCACAAGTGAGGCAGCGCCTCATTGTAATGGATCAGAATAGGGTCAGTACTGAGAGTCAGTACAGAGGTAGTGCAGAACTGTGGAGGTGTCAGAACTGAGGGAGAGCACCATTGTCAGCTGGTCAAAAGTGCCCCATTGTCGTAAGATCAGAACTGAGGGTGTGCTGCACGATGAGAGGGTCAATATAGAGGAAGTGACTCTTTGTCAGTGTTAATACTGAAGTATGACCTCATCTTGAGGGGATCAGGCTTCAGAGAATGCACTGTTGTCAGAGGGTCGGCACTGCAGCAGGGCTATGTTGTAAGGGGGTCAGAATTGAAGGAGTGCCACCCATTTTAGAAGGTCAGTACAGAGGTAATCTAGCACTGTCAGAGGTAAGTCCTGATGGAGTGCCTCATTGTCATTGGATCAGTTTTCAGGCAGTACCTCTTTGGCAGAGCGTCAGTACTGACGCAGTGCCTGATTGTAATGGGATCAGAATTCAAGGAGTGCCACTGCCTCACTGAGGTACTGCAGCTCTATCAGAGGGTCAGTGGCCTATTGTCAGAGGGTCTGTTTGAGCCAGTGCCTACTTGGCAGAGTGTCAGCAATTAGGGAGTTTGCCTTTATCAGAGGGTCAGCACTAGAGAGTGCATTTGTAGCAGCGTGTCAATAGTCAGCCTTGTCCGCCCAAGTCCAACACCAGCACCTCCACATCATCCGCCCACCCTGAGGACTGACCCTCCACCAATGATCTACTGCCTCACACTGGACTGACCAACAATGAGACACTGTCCCTCCAGACCCCCTGACAAAGAAGCAGTGCCTCAGGACTGACTGTCAGGCAAGGAAGGCTCTCTGTCAGTACTGACCCTCTCACAAGGAGACACTGCCTCAGATCATGACCCTCTGACAATAATGCACGCCCACAGTTCAGATTCTATGACGCTGTTGCAGTACCTCAGTACTGAGTCTCTGTTAGTGTGGCACTGCTTCAATTCTGACCCTTCTATAATGAGACACTGCCTCAGTATCGACAGTCTGACAATAGTTCACTCCCACTATTCTGATGCTCTGACAGTGCTGCTATACCTCAGTACTCACTAATTAACAATGAGGGTTAGCGTGAGAGGGTGGCGAGGGTTAGGGTTTGGGTTAGGACCAAGGCTAGGGGTTAGGTGTGAGGATTGGACGAGGTTTTGGATGAGGGTAGAGTTAGGGTGAGGGATGAGACTTGTGTTAGGGTGACTAATGAGGTTAAGTTTGGAGTTCGGGGTAGGGCTCGGGAGAGGTTTTGGGTTAAGGCTGAGGTTAGGCTTCGGGCTGAGTCTATGGTTAGGGTTAGAGCTCAGACCACATTTAGGTTTGGGGCTGAGGCTTCTGCTTAGGTTGAGGGTGAGTGTTAGGCCTGAGGCTAGGCTTAGGCCTGAAGCCGCGGTTAGGTTTGGGGTTGGACTGATTAGACCCACTCTGACCCATTACAATGAGGTACTACCACAGAACTGACTCTCTGTCGATAAAGAACATGAGATGCTGTCAGCTTGTCCAATCAGAAGTCCAATATTAAGGAAATAGTGCACTGTTGGAGAGTTGATAAATATAATATAATATAAAGGGAGTGCTGCACTGTCAGAGGGTTAATGACGTGGGAGTGCTGAAATAGCGCAGAATCAGACCTGAGAGAGTGCTGCACGTTCAGAGAGTTAGTACTGAGGGAGTGCTATAATGTCAGAGGATTGATATCAAGAGGCACCGCCGAAGGATCAGTAGCGCAGTACTGTCCGAAGGCCAATATTGAGAGAGTTCTGCTGCGTCGGTGGGGGTCGATATTACAGAATTGCGACACTATCAGTGTATGGATGTCAGACGGTCAGTTCTGAGGGAGGGCTATGCTGTTGGAGGGTCAATATTGAGTGTGTGCGCGACATTCAGATGATCACTTTGTTGGAGTTCTGCACTGTAACGGAGTGCCACACCGGCAGCGGGTTAATATTAAGGGAGTGCTGCACTGTCAGAGGGTTAAAGATGAGGGAGGGCTTCTCTTTGTGGGGGTGGGTATGAAAGAGAACCTCCTGTTCGGGGATCAATATTAATGTTGTAGAGTCAGTAGAGAGGCAGTGCTGCACTGTGGAGGGTCAATAAGAAGCATGTAGCTCCACTGGCAAGGTGCCAGTGATGACAGAATGCTGCACTGCCAGAGGATCAGCAGTGAGGGAAAACTGTATTGTCAGAGTGTCTTCGTCAAGAAAGTGCCACTCTGTCGGAAGGCCAATATTAAGGGAGTGCTGCACTGTCACAGGATCAATATTAGGGGTGTGCTGCACTAACAGAGGGTCAGTGTTGATTGAATGCTTGACTGTTGCAGAGCCAGGACTGAGGGAATCCTGCATCGTTCCGGTGTCATCATTGAGGGAGTGCTGCACTGTTAAAGGGCCGATAGTAAGGGAGTGTGACACTGTCAAAGGTGGGCTACAGTATCAGAGGGTGAGTAATGAGGGAATGCTGCGCTGTCGGAGGGTCAGCACTGAGGTGGGCTGTACTGTCAGATCGTCAATGTAAATAATAATGTCAGGGGAGTGCTGCATTGTGAGTTGGTCCATATTAAGGGAACGCTGAAACTGTCAGTGATGCTCAGGGTGTGCAACACTGTCAGAGGGAGTGATGTACTCTGAGTGTCAGCACGGAGGCTGACCTTCACTGTAATTGTGTCAGAATTAAAAGACCGGTCAGAGGATATAAACTGAGGCATTTCAGAGCCATCAGAAGGTCGAAACTGAGGTGTTTCAGATCAGTTTGAGGGTGCCTCATTTTAATGTGGTCAGACTTGAGCAAGTGCTTCATTGTCAGAGGCTCAGAACCAAGTGAATGCCTCGTTATCAGACACTGTCCTAAAGAGGGCCTTGTTGTTGGTGGCTGTGTTGTAAGGCAATTCCTCATTGCTGCAGGATCAGCCTTGAGAGTGTGCCAGTCTGGAAGGAGTGCCTAAAAACTGAGAGTGCGCTACACAATTCGAGATTCAGCGCTGAGTAAGTGCCTCATTGTCACAGAGTTGGTTCTGAGGCAGGGTCACATTGCCTTAGGGTCAATTCTGAGGGTGTATGAGGAGCAGACTGTAAATACTGAGTCAGTAGCTCAGTGCATTGGATTCAGAGTTGATGGAGTACAAGATGATTAGAAGTTCGGTCCTGAAGTTTTGCAGCTCTGTCAGAGGATCAGAACTGAGGGGGCAGTGCTTTACTGTCAGCGGATCAGTTCTGAGGCAGTACCTCATTGCTGGAGGGTCAGATGTGGACGAGTGTCACATTGTCAGAAGGCCAGTTCTGAATAAGTGACTTTTTGTCAGAAGGCCAATACTCAGTCAGTGGCTCATTTTGAGCAGATCAGAATTGAGGGTTTGCAACACTTGTCGAGATTCAGTCTGGAGACATTACTGCTACACGCCTGAATTGAGGGAGTGCTGCAAGATTGGAGGGTGAAAATAAACCCGAAAACAGTGACCCCTTTCAATAACCTGTAAAACACAGGGATGACTGTAAATAATCCCTAAAACGCAGAGGCCTTTGTAGGAGTGCCTCAGTGTAATGTTTTCAGAATTGAGGGAGTGCCATGTGATTACAGATTCACTGCTGATGGAGTAGCTCATTGTCACAGGGTCAGTTCTGAGGCAGGGCTGCTTTGCTGGAGGGTCACTTCTGAGTGAGTGTATTAGTATCAGCCCCATGTTGTAGGGACTGTACTTTTCCAGGAAGACAGTTAGAATAATCTTTAATTATAAACTAATCTGAAATACTGTTTGACTTGTTCAGGTTACAATACATGCTGAGTCACCTACAGAATACGCACTTGCTCTCCCTGTCTCTCTCGGTAAGCAAAGGTAGTTTCTTTCAGACTACTCGCAGAAATAAAGTGCTGCGCTGCTGGTCAGTATTGAAGGAATGCTCCATTGTTGGAGGATCAGTACTGAGGGAGTGCTGGACTGTCACAGGGCCAAGATTATGGGTGTGCTGTGCTTTCAGAAGGTCACAAGCAAACAAGCACTGCCAGACATAAAAAACAAAAGAACTGCGGATGCTGTAAGTCGGGAACAAAAAGAAAATTGCCGGAAAATCTCAGCAGGCCTGGCAGCATCTGTGCAGGAGAAAACAGATTCAACGTTTCGAGTCCATTGACCCTTCCTCAGAACTGGGGATCTTCCTCAGAACAGTTCTGAGGAAGGGTCACTGGACCCGAAATGTTATCTCTGTTTTTGCCTCCACAGATGCTGCCAGACCTGCTGAGCTTTTCCAGCACTGCCAGACAACTGACGCTCTGATTGTGAAACACTCCCTCAGTACTGACCCTCCAACACTGCGTACTCTCTGATGACTGATTCTCTGACGGTGCATCTCTGCCACAGTATTAACCCTCCGTCATACTGGTATTCTCTCAGCAATAACACTCTGAGAATGCCATGCTCCCTTACCATTGACATTCTGGCCGTGGGACACCACTTCAAATTTAACCCTTCAGCAGTGCAGCACACACTCATCATTGCCTCTCTGATATTGCAGTGCTGCCTTCATACTGACCCTTTGACAGTGCAGGACACAGTAATATTGAACATCTTCAAGTGCCGCTCTCCCTCAGTGCTGACCCCCCTCTCATTTCTGACCCATTCAGTGTAGCATACCCTTTATTCTGAACCCCTCAGTGCAGCACTCCCTCAACGCTGACCTGCTTCAGTGCTGACCCCCTTCAGTCCTGATACCCCTCAGAACAGCACTCCCGCAGTGCTGACCCCACACTGTGCTGCACTCCCTCAGAGCTCACCCACTTATCGCTGACGACCCCCTCACTTCAGCACTCCCTGATCACCTGGTCGTGCATCACTCCCTTTCTCCGACCCCTCGGACGGTGCAGCACTACGTCAGCGCTGACCCGCCAACAAGATAATGTCAGAGAGATGTTCTCCCATCACATTGACCCTCTGAGACTGGAGCATTTACTAATGTTGGCCCTCTCACAGTGAAGCTCTCCGTTTAGTCCCTCTGACAGACCGCATGCCTTTTATTACAGGTCTTTTCACAACGCACTGCCCCGTCATCATCGATTCTCTGACAGTGTAGCCCTCTGTTAATATTGAATTTGTGACAGTGCACAACTCCATTAATATTTGCCCTCTGATAGTGCAGCCCTTCCTCAGTCCTGACTCTCTGACAATGCAGCAGTCCCCTAATTACTGTCAGAGGGTCGATACTGAGAGAATGCTGCACTGTCAGAGTCAGCTGCCCGCAGTCCTATCAGACATTCAGTATTGAAGGTATGGGAGAGGGTGAGTGTCAGTGAATTCTGCACTGCAACAGGGCCAACAGTGTTGTCCCATGGCCAGAGTGTCCATGGTAAGGAAGAACTGCAATGTCAATGTAACAGGGTCGGGACTGAGGTCAGAATTGAGACAGTACTGCAGGATTAGAGAGTCAGTGTTGTGGCTGCGGAGCACTCTGAGGTTCAGTACTGAGGGAAAGCTTCATGATCAGTGGGTCAGTTCTAAAGCTGTGCTACTTTGTCAGAGGGCCATACTAATGCAGTGCCTCATTGTAATGGGATAAGAATTGAGGGAATGTCGCACATGCATCACTAGCTCATCATTGACTGTCTAACAGTGCAGCACACTCTTAGTATTGACCTTCCAACAGTGTCGAGCAGTGTGACACATTCAGTATTAAGAGAGTACTGCACTGTCAGAGGGTCAATGATGGGAGAGTGCTGTGCTGTTGGAAGGTGTGTACTGAAAGGGAGCCGCCCTGCCAGAGGGCCTATGTTAAGGCAGTGCAGCATTGTGAGAGGGTCGATATTAAGTGCATGCTCCTGTCTCAGACGGTCAATTTGATGGGACAACATGCCTCTGAAACTAACTTGTTGGAGTGCTGCACCGCCTGAGGGTTCGTCTGAAGGGAGTGATGCCCTGTCAGATGATGAGCTTTCCCTCATCTTTAACCGTCTGACAGTGCAGCACTCCCATAATATTAACCCGCTACCAGTGTGGCACTTGCTTACAATTGAACTTCTGACAGTGCACAAGTCCAACAAAATGATCCTCTTGAGTGTCGCACACACTCAATATTGGCCCTCCAACAGTGCAGCACTCCCTCAGGACTGACCGTCTGACATTGATACGTGGATCGTGTAGCAATCCTGTAATATTGACCCACTGACACAGCAGAACTCCCTCAATATTGTTTTTCTGACAGTATTGCACTCCTGATCCTTCGGCAGTGCCCCTTGATATCAATCTTTTCACATTAGACCACTCCCTCAGCACTAACTCTCTGAATGTGCAGCACTTCTCAGGACTGATTCTGTGATATTTCAGCACTCCCACATCATTAACCCTCTGACAGTGCAGCCCTCCCTTTAGATCAACCCTCCAACAGTGCATTGTTTCCTTAATATTGGACCTCTGATTGTGTGATACTCCCTCAGTGCGAAACTCTGACAATACAGCACTCTCTCTGAAATAACTCTCTGATTAAGCACTTCCTCTGTGCTAACCCTCTGAAAATGGAGCTTTCTCTCATTACTGACCCTTTGCAGTGCCGCACTGCCTCAGTACTCACTCACCACAAGTGCAGCACTCCATTTAGAGTGATCCTCTGACAGTGTGGCACTCCCCTAATATTGGTCCACTGACTGTGTGGCACTCCCTTTATACTGACCTGCTCGCGGTGCATCACTGCTCTAATATCAAACCTGCAGCTCTATCAGAGGGTCTGTCCTGAGCAAGTGCCCCATCGTCAGCATGTCAATTCTGAGGCCGTGCCTCTATATCAGTGAGTCAACATTGAGGTAGCTCCTGACGGTCAGAATTACGGGAGTGCCTCATAGTTAGAGGGTCATTAACTGAGGGACAGCCTCATGATCAGCGGGTCAGTCTTTACGGACTGCCTTATAGCCAGTGTGTCAGTTCTGAGGCAGTGCCCTCAATGTAACAGATTTAGAAATGGGGTAGGGGGCACATGATTAGAAGGTCAGTAGTAAGCTATTGGAACTTTGTCAGAGGGTCAGTACTCAGCGAGTGCCTCATTGACATCGGGTCCAGACAGAGGGTTTGCACTGAGGGAATGCTTCCTTTGTCAGAGATTCAGAAGTGAGAAAGTGCCTCATTGTCAGAGGCTCATTCCTGAGGCAGTGCCTCATTGTCAGAGTGACATAATCAGATAGCACTCCCTCAATTCTAAACCTTAATCCTGACCCTCTGACAATGAAGCACTGCCTCAGGACTGACCCTATGATAATGAAGTGTTCCTCAGGATTGAACCATTGACGATATGACTCTCCATTCGTGTTGACCTTCTGATAATGGGGTTCTCCTGAAGTACTGACCCTCTGACGGTTGTGCACTGCCTCAGTACTGACCCTCTAAATATCTGCCACTCGGTCAATTCTGACCTCCTTACGATGAGGCATTACCTCAATACTGACTGGGGTGCAGGTCTCTGGCACAGAGTCTGTCGCTCTTGCAACGAAGGGAAGGGGGTATAGGAGGAGAGTGTTAGTCATTGGGGACTGAATAGTTAGAGGGACAGATAGAAGGCTTGTTTGGAACCGAAGAGACTCACGATTGGTGCGTTGCCTCCAGGTGCTAGGGTCCGTGTTGTCTCGGATAGTGTCTTTGGGGTCCTGAAGGGAGAGGGTGACCAGCCCCAAGCCATGGTCCACACAGGTACCAACGACATAGGTAGAAAGAGGGATAGGGACGTCAGGCAGGATTTCAGGGAGCTCCGCTGGAAGCTGAGAGCTCAAACAAACGGAGTGGTTATCTCTGGTTTGTTACCCGTGCCAAGTGATAGCCCACTTTGACAAATGTTGTGCCCTTGTTCAAGAAGGGCAGTAGAGATGAGCCAGGCAATTACAGCCAGTGAGCCTTAGGTCCGTTGCAGGAAAAGTTTTGGAAAGGGTTATAAGAGATCAGGTTTATAATCATCTCGGAAGCAACAATTTGATTGGAGATAGTCAACATGGATTTGTCAAGGGCAGGTCGTGTCTCACAAACCTCATGGAGATTTTGAGGAGGTGACCAAGCATGTGGATGAGAGAAGGCCAGTTGACGATGTGTACATGGACTTGAGTAAAGCCTTTGATAAGGTTCCACACGGTAGGCTATTGGAGAAAATACGGAGCCATGTGATTGAGGGAGATTTAGCAGTTTGGATGAGAAACTGGCTTTCGGTAAAAAGGCAACCAGTGGTGTTTGATGGAAAATATTCAGCCTGGAGTCCGGTTACTGGTGGTGTGCCTCAAGGATCTGTTTTTGGCCCACTGCTGTTTGTCATTTTTATAAATGACTCGGACGCAGGCATCGGTGGATGGGTTAGTAAGTTTGCAAATGACACTAAAGTCGGTGGAGTGGTGGACAATGTGGAAGAATGTCGCATGTTGCAGAGAGACTTGGATAAAGTGCAAAATTGGGCGGAAAGGTGGCAAATGGAGTTCAATGCGAGGTGATTCGCTTTGGGAGGAATAATAGGAAGGTACAATACTGGGCCAATGGAAAGATTCTTGGTAGTGCGGATGTGCAGAGGGACCTTGGCGTCCATGTACATAGATCTCTGAAAGTTGCCACCCATGTTGATCGTGCTGTGAAGAAGGCATACGGTGTGTTCGACTTTATTGGTAGAGGGATTGAGTTCCAGAGCCGTGATGTCATGCTGCAACTGCACAAAACGCTCGTGCGACCTGTTCTGGTCGCTCCATTGCGGGACGAATTCGGAAGCATTGGAAAAGGAGCAAAGGAGATTTACCAGGATGTTGCCTGGTCTGGAGTGAAGGTCTTATGAGAGAAGGCTGAGCGACTCGAGTCTGTCCTCATTGGGGAGAAGAAGGCTAAGAGGGCCTTTAATAGAAACATACAAGACGATCAGAGAAAGATGAGTCAGGGTGGACGGTGAGAGTCTTTTTCCTAGGATGATGATGTTGGCTTGTACAAGGGGGCTCAGCTACAAATTGAGGGGTGATGGATTAAAGACAGATGTCAGAGGCAGGTTCTTTACCCAGAGAGTGGAAAGGGCGTGGAATGCCCTGCCTGTCAATGCAGTTAACTCAGCCACATTCAGGGCATTTGAACAGTCCTTGGATAAGCATATAGATGATGATGGGATAGTGTGAGGGAACGGGCTCAGATTAGTTCACAGGTTGGTGCAACATCGAGGGCTGAAGGACCTGTTCTGCACTGTATTTTTCTATGTTCACAGATGACACTAAAATGAGTGAGAGAGTAAAGTCTGAAGAGGACAATGAAAATCTGCAGAAGGATGCAGAAAGTTTAAGTGAATGGACAAGGGTCCAGCAGATGGAGTCCAATGATGGGAGATGTGAGGGCATCCATTTTGGTAGCAATTATGGAAAAATGGAGTCTTGCTTAAATGGTGAAAAATTGTAGCATGCTGCTCCGCAGAGGGAGCTGGGCAGCCTTGGGTCTGAATCAGGTAGTTTGCAGATGCGGCTGGTAATTGAGACAGCAAATGGAACAGTGTCCTTCATTGCGAGAGTGATGCAGTTTAAAAATCGGGAGGGTATGCTACAGTTGTATAGGGTGCTGGTGAGGCTTGGTGTGGAGTAGTTTGTACAGTTTTAGTCTCCTCACTTGAGAAAGGATGTACTGGCACTGGAGGGGGTGCGAAGGAGGTTCACGAGGTTGATTCCAGAATTAAAAATGTTGCTGTATGGGGAGAGATTGAGTAGACTCCGATTGCAGTCACTGGAATTTAGAAGAATGAGGGGTGATCTAATAGAAACTTTTAAAATTATGAAACAAATGGATCGGAAATTGTTTCCACTGATGGGCGAAATTCCAACTTGGGGGCACAGCCTCAAAATAAGTGTGAACAGATTGAAAACTGAGTTGAGGATGAGCTTCTTCATCCAAAGGGTTGTGAATCTGTGGAATTCTCTGCCCACTGAAACAGTTGAGGTTCCCTTGTTGAATGTTTTGAAAGCCAAAACAGATAGATCTTTGAACAGGAAAGGAATTGAGGGTTATGGTGAATGGGAGGGTAAGTGGAGCTGAGTCCGCAAAAAAGATCAGCGGAACGAGCTGGAAGAGACAGATGGCCTACTCCTGTTTTATTTCTTATGTCCGTACGTCCTTAGATTGCCATCCTTGTCATTCCTCCTTCCCTGGAATAGGCCAGTTCTGAACGCTGATCAGTAGGTCTTTAAATAACTCCCACGTATCAAATGTTGACTTGTTCAATAAAAGCTCCTCCCAATTAATACTGCTCAGCTCCTACCTAACACTGATGTAATTTTCCCTCCCCCAATTTCGTCCCTTCCCACAAGGTCCTGATTATCCATGGCTGTCTTAAAATGTAAGGAGATGCGATCGCCCATTTAAGAAGCTCCTGGTTCACTGTTTTTCCCAAGTGGGAGTCAGCTACAGGCTTTCTTGTTCCACGATGGGGGAGGAAATGGCCGAGAGGTATTATTGCTGGACTGTTAATTCAGAGACTGAGATAACATTCTGGGGACCTGTGTTCAAATCCCAGCACAGCAGATGGTGGAATTTGAATTCAATATAAAAGAAAATCATGAATTAAGAATATAATGATGACCATGAATTCATTGCCAAATGTCAGAAAAACTCACCTGGTTCACTGATGTGCTTTCGGGAAGGAAACTGCCACCCTTACATGATCTGGCCTACATGTGACTGCAGACCCACAGCAATATGATTGACTTTGAACTGTCCCCTGGGCAATTAGGGACGGACAATAAACACTGCGTAGCTCGGGATGTCCTCCTCCCATTAACAAATAAATAAAATTGGATTCTAGATCTTCCGATCCAAGATCGTTTCTTGCTCTCATACTAATTTCTTTGCTTACAGTCACTTTCCCTCCTGCCTGTCTTTTTGGAATGCCGTATAGCCCTGCGCACTTAGCTCCAGTGTTGATCTCCTTGTAACCATGTCTTTGTAATAGCTATAAAATCATGCCCGTCAACCTAGAAATGTGCTATTAATTTGTTGATTTTGTTCTGAATACAATGAGCACGCAAGCAAAGAGCCATGAATTTAGCTTTATCACTTGATTTCACCTCTTGACACTATTTACAGCTGTTTTCTGTTTGTACATGCTTGTCTTTTCCAGTAGCACGCTGAGTATTGTTATCCCGATAGTTCTTTCGTATCAGTCCGTGTGTATTCCTGGGCGAATGTGCTCGTGTGGTCTCAGGAGTTGCGGAGGTCACGGCTCTGGGACAGCCGTTTCATCGCTCTATGCTGCAGGTAAGAAGAAAAGAAAATCTCTTGCTCTGAGCTCTGCAAACCTGGGCAATGTCAAAAGGGAAACAAGGTCATAAGAATTTAAACAAGAATCTCAAAATTAACTGCTGAATTCATATCAACATTACGGGCATCGCCCAACTTAGTGGCCACAACATCCCACTTTCTATTCTTCACAAACAATCCAAAGGCTGAAGTATCCGTATCCCTCTTAACTTTTATGGTTTTTGAGCTAATTTCTTGTTTCTAACTTGTGCATATTTGTGGTGCCTTATGACTTCTTGCATTTAGCAATTGATAAAACTCACTCTCTCACGAGTTCAGGAGAAGCTAGTTTTATAGAATCCCCAGTGTGGAAACAGGCCACTCAGTTCAATAAGCCCACAGCAACCCTCCAAAGAGCATCCCACCTAGACCCATCCCCATTCCCCTCCTCTATCCCTGTCAGCCTGCATTTCCCATGGCTAATGTACCTAACCTAGACATCCGTGGGCACTGTGGGTAATTCAGCATTGCCAATCCACCTAACCTGCACATCTCTGGACTGTGGGAGGAAACCAGAGCACCCAGCAGAAACCCACACAGAGAAGGGGAGAATGTGCAAACTCCACACAGACAGTCATCGGAGGCTGGAATGGAACTCGGGTCCCTGGTGCTGTGAGGTAGCAGTACTAACTACTGAGTCACCGTGTCACCCTGAGTTATCTTGACTCCTTCTGAAACATAGGAAGGTATCCACAAGACAAAGATCCTTTTTAGTCAGCTTAATTCATACCAACTGAGGTAGATCTAGTTGGGTGTGTAAAGAAGGGGAGTCTTTCACGAGGGAACTGAACAATTTGGGAGACTCAGTCACCGAGGGAGCCTGACCCGAAGACTGGTCAAAACAATAATGATTCGATATGAATTAGTTAGAATGCAGCTGTTAACAGTAATCCTCCATCCCTATGTGGGAGCGAGATTTAACATTCAAAATCAAAACTGAAACTCTTGAACAAGGTAGTTCAAAACAGCCAGTTCTCTGATTGAGGTTGTTGACTTGCTCGCCGAGCTGGCTTCTTCTCATTCAGACGTTTCGTCACCATGATCGGTGACATCATCGGTACAGCCTCCAATGAAACGATGGTATTCTACTCTGTCTGGAATTGACACTGTCCGGTCTGTTACCATGAGTACTGTCATTTCCGGTTTTGATCTGTATGGGTTTGTGTGTGGGGGTCCAATTGTATCTGTTTGTTGGTTGCATTATGGGTGGAGAATCACGCCTCTCAGAGGACACTGCGACAAGGTAACCGTAGTAGCCCAAGCCAAGCATAGACACGCACAGGAATTCCGAGAGGCATGGTTCTGCACCCGTTCTCCAGCCTCACATTCTTGGTCTCTTCAGTCTGAATATGATCACTCAACCATATCCTTGATGACAAACAATAGAGTCTTACTTCCCAAAATCTACAAACAGGACTGCCCAGACAGATCCATTTGTTCTAATGATATCATCTTCTGCTGGAGGGATTCCGAAATGTCTGCATTCTTCCTCAACTGAGCATTCCTTGCATTCGTGGTTGACAGAGCTGTCAGCCACGTCCATTGTGCTGCAGGGTTCCCAAGCGGAATATGAGTTGCTGTTCCTGCAACTTTGGGGTGGCATCATTTGTGGCACTGCAGGAGGCCCATGTTCAGTTTGGTTATGACTTTTGAGGAACGGATGGTCCCTTGGAGATTGAAATTGGAGAAAGATTTCAGGATTTTTTCATGTTCTTGTCTTTCTGTTGTGCCCCTAGGAAAAAAGCAATGAAAGTGCCGTTAATGTTTTGCACGGCGAGCTGCTGCACACTAACCGGTCTCACACCATTACCATCACCTTGCCCTTGTGAAGGCAGATATGGATAAGGTTCTCAAAGCTGATAGAAGATTGAAACCACTCTAATCCTGTGACGATGGTAAGTTTCCCTTCTTTAAAAAAAAATGCTTGCAGCTGAATTCGCATAATATAGAGCACAGTGGCTCTGGTTAACACCACTGTCTCAATTCCACCCTTTGGTGACTTTCTGTGTGGAGTTTGCACATTCTCTATGTGCCTGCATGGGTTTTCTCCGGGTGCTCGAGTTTGCTCCCACAGTCAAAAGATGTGCAAGGTCGGTGGATTGGCCGTGCTAAATTTCCCAAGGTGTTCAGTGATGTGTAGGTTAGGTGAGTTATAGGTGGATGGGTCTGGGTGGGATGCTGTGAGGGGCAGTGTGGACATGTTGGGCTGACCGACCTGTTTCCACACTGTAAGGGTTCTCTGATTCATGATTCCATGATTTTACTGAGCGCAAAGGTACAATATTGACTCGTCATATTTGTCTCACCTCTTTACACATTGATAAGAAAGCTTTAATGTCAGTTTCTATGCATTTGCAACTTGTCTGCTGTCTCTGACAAGGCTGACGATATCTCCTTCTCTAATGCACATCTCCTGTCCCCTAACACTGAGAGGTGACACTTGCTTTTCATTTAGTACAATAAAAAAAACAATAGCCTCCATATTACATCCAGCGGCTTCTCTTAACACTCTCACACTGTTCTTTTTTTCCTCCAGGTATTGACCACCCATCATTTCTAATTCCTCATCTCATCTCTCTCTCATGCGCTCTCTCTCTCTCTCTCTCTCATGCACTCTCTCTCTCTCTCTCATGCGTTCTCTCTCTCTCTCTCTCTCTCTCTCTCTCTCTCTCTCTCTCTCTCTCTCTCTCTCTCCCTCCCTCTCCCTCTGTCTCTCTCCCTCTGTCTCTCTCCCTCTGTCTCTCTCCCTCTGTCTCTCTCCCTCTGTCTCTCTCCCTCTGTCTCTCTCTCTCTGTCTCTCTCTCTCTCTGTCTTTGTCTCTCCTCTCCCTGTTCTCCCCCATCACTTCACTCACAGGCACCAACAGAGGTTCACAGTCACACTATGTTGCACATGCATATTCTGTCCCTCATGCACAAACACACTACACACACACAAAAAAAAGTCAGGAACACAGTCTCTCACGAACACACTCTGTCACATTCTCACTCATTCATACTCCATACCGTCACACAGTCGTACACGGTCTTGCACACATTCTGTGGCACACTTGCATGCACTGTTGCAGGATCTTTTGCCAATGCTCTCACTCTCAAGTACACACATACTACCACAAATCTCTCCCTCACACACTTAGGTTTGCAAATTCACTTGCTGTCAAGCTCACTCACACTTACAGACACACTCACTCCCTCATGCATGCTGTAACACTCCCTTCTTGTGCTAACTCCCTTTCACACACTCTCAAGCACAGTCACTGGCACACACATTCTGTCGTGCGCACACACACACTTTCATGCACTGTCTTTGCACTCTTGAGCACAATCATATGCTCACCTCTCTCTTGCACACAGTCAATTTGATTTGAGTCAGAGATAATGGGAGCTGCAGATGCTGGAGAATCCAAGATAATAAAATGTGAGGCTGGATGAACACAGCAGGCCAAGCAGCATCTCTGATGAAGGGTCTTGGCCCGAAACGTCAGCTTTTGTGCTCCTGAGATGCTGCTTGGCCTGCTGTGTTCATCCAGCCTCACATTTTATTATCTTGATTTGAGTCATAATTGTCACATGTGCCCAGGTACAGTGAAAAGTTTTCTTCTGCATGCAGTATAGACAGGTGATATCAAACAAGGCGCATGAGTGAAACGGAACATAGTGACAGCTACAGAGAAGATGCACAGAGAGCAAGATCAAAATTAGATTTAAGCTTTTCAGTGTCCTATTCAGATGTCCAATAACAGCAGTGAAGAAGCTGTTCTTGAATCTTTTCACGCATGTATACAAACTTTTTTTACATCTTCCCTTCAGAAAAAGGGAGAAGAGAGTGTAATTGGCGGGTGAGAAGGGCCTTTGATTATGTCAGTTTCTTTCCCGAGGCAGCGGGAAGTAGAGGTGGAATCAACGAATGGAAGGCTGGTTTGCATGATGGACTATGCTGTGTTCATGACTCTGCAGTTTCTTGTGATCTTAGGAAGAGCAGTTGCCAAACCATGCTGTGACATGCATCCAGATAGGATGCTTTCTCTGGTACATGAATGAAAGTTGACCTTGCGGACACTCCAAATTACCTTAGCCTGCTGGGGAAATAGAGACATTTGGTGTGCTTTTTTGCCCATTGCGACGATCTGGGTGGACCAGGAGAGATTGTTGGTGATCGACACTCTCAACTATCTCCACCTCAGCAACATCTCTCTCAGTGTCTGATGCAGGCGCTCACACACTCACATTCTGTCACCTATTCTGTCTGTCTGTCTCTCCCTCTCTCCCTCATCGCCCATCTCTCTGTCTCGCTCTCTCTCTCTCTGTCTCGCTCTCTCTCTCTCTGTCTCGCGCTCTCTCTCTGTTGCTCTCTCTCTCTGTTGCTCTCTCTCTCGCGCTGTCTCTCTCTCTCGCGCTGTCTCTCTCTCTCGCGCTGTCTCTCTCTCTCGCGCTGTCTCTCTCTCTCGCGCTGTCTCTCTCTCTCTCGCGCTGTCTCTCTCTCTCGCGCTGTCTCTCTCTCTCGCGCTGTCTCTCTCTCTCGCGCGCTCTCTCTTCCTCCCCCACCCCCCAACCTCTCTGGCTCTCTCTCTCTCTCTCTCTCTCTCTCTCTTTTTCTCACACACCAACTCATTGCTCAGTATTCCATGGTATCTGAATTGTTGGAAGAATTAACTTAGACTGAGCGTGGATTTTCTCCCAAATTAGTTATGACAAAGCAGAACCAATTCTGCCTGGAAGAAGAAAGGCAGGAGCCATAATAATTAGGGATTGTTTTGCGAGAGGAACCGTGCTGTGATATGCATCCAGATAGGATGCTTTCTGTGGTACATCAATGAAAGTTGCCCTTGTGGGCACACGCAATTGCCTTAGCCTCCTGTGAAGTAGAGACAACGGTGTGCTTTTTTGCTCATTGCGATGATGTGGATGGACCAGTGAACTAATCTAAGCCCATCCCCCTACACGATCCCATTATCATCCATATGCTTATCCGAGGACTGTTGAAATGCCCCGAATGTGGCTGAGCTAACTGCATTGTCAGGCAGGGGGTTCCACATCCTTACCACTCTGAGTAAAGAACCTGCCTCTGATATCTATCTCAAATCTATTATCCCTCACTGTTAAGCTGTGCCCCCGAATACAAGCTGACGTCATCATCCTCGGAAAAAGACCCACACTGTCCACCCTGTCTCATCCACTGATCATCTTGTATGTCTCTATTAAATCCCCTCTGAACCACCTTCTCTCCAATGAGGACAGACCCAAGTCCCTCAGCCTTTCTTCACTCCGGACCAGGCAACATCTCCTCTGCACCTTTTCCAATGCTTCCACATCCTTCCTGTAATGGGGCGACCAGAACTGTACGCAATATTCCAAATGAGACCGCACCAGTTTTTTGGACAGTTGCTCTGGATCTCAATCCCACTGCCAATAAAACCTAAAACACCGGAAGCCGCCTTCACAGCACTATCAACCTGGATGGCAATTTTCAGGGATCGACATAGATCGACACCCTCTGCACAGCATCACTACCAAGAATCTTTCCATTGACCCAATATTCTGCCTTCCTATTATTCATCCCAAAGTGAATCACCTCACATTTATCCGCATTGAACTCCATCTGCCACCTTTCTGCCCAATTCTGCAGTTCATCCAAGTCTACCTGTCACCTGCAACATTCTTCCACATTGTCCACCACTCCACCGACTTGAGTGTCATCTGCAAACTTACTAACCGATCTACCAATGCCTCCGTCCAAGTCATTTATAAAAATGACAAACAGCAGTGGTCCCAAAACAGATCCTTGAGACAAACCAGAAGTCACCAGACTCCAGGCTGAATATTTTCTATCAACCACCACTGGTTGCCTCCTTCGCCAAAGCCAGTTTCTCATCCAACCTGCTAAATCTCCCTCAATCCCATGTCTCCATGTTTTCTCCAATAGCCTACCATGTGGAACCTTATCGAAGGCTTCACTGAAGTCCATGTCCACCACGTCAACTGCCCGACCCTCATCCACATGCTTGGTCACCTTCCAAAATTACTCAATGAGGCTTGTGAGACACGACCTGCCCTTGACAAATCCATGTCGACTATCTCCCATCAAATTGGTGCTTGCTCGATGACTATAAATCCTCTCTCTTATAATCCTTTCCAAAACTTTTCCTGCAACAGACGGAAGGCTCACTGGGTTTATAATTACCTGGGTCATCTCTACTGCCCTCTTTGAACAAGGGCACAACATTTGCAACCCTCCAGCCTTCTGGTACTAAACCTGTAGACAATGAGGATTCAAAGATCAAGGCCAAAGGCTCCGCCACCTCCTCCGTAGCCTCCCAGAGAATCTGAAAGTTTCGAAGGATGCTGCGTTGTATCCGGAGGTTGGTGGGGTGGTACGTTAGGACGAGGGAGACTTTGTTTTGGTTGTTGTTGCGGGGTGGGGTGAGAGAGATTTGTTGCAGGAAATTCTGGAGACACGGTCGAGGGCGTTATCAACCACAGAGCGGTGGAAGTTGTGGTCTTTGAAAAATGAGGACATCTGAGATATACTGGAATAGAATACCTCATCCTGGGAGTGCAGATGCAGAGGCAAAGGAATGGGGAATAGGGGATGAATTGTTGCAGGAATATGGTGAGAGGAGGTGTAATCTTGGTAGCTGTGGGAATTTGTGGAGTTGAAATGGATATTTGTTTCTCAGTGGTTGGAAATAGAGTGGTCCAGGTAGGAGAGAGAGGTATCAGAGATTGTCCAGGTTAACTTCAAGTTGGGGAGGAAGGTGTTGGTGAAGTGGATGAACTGTTCGAGCCCCTTGTGGGAACACGAGGCGGTGCCGATACAGTCATCAATGTAACGGAGGAAGAGGTGGGGTTGAGGGCCAGTGTAGGTACGGAAGAGGGAGCGTTCCATGTAACCTGCAAAGAGGCAGGCATAGCTTGGGCCCATTTGGCTACCCTGGCCACCCTCTTTGTCTGTAGGAAGTGGGAGGAATTGAAAGAGAAACTGTTGAGGGTTGTTCGAGGACCGGAACTTCCCCCTCCTCAGTGGTCAAAAACACCCTCGACCGTGTCACCCGCGTTTCCCACAACTCATCCCTCTCACCCGCACCCCATAATAACTACCAAAACAGTGTCCTCGTCGCCCTCACGTACCACCCCACCAACATCTGGATTCAATGCGTCGTCCTCCGACCCTTCTGCCATCCGCAATCCGACCCCACCACCAAAGACGTTTTTCCCACCACCCTTAGGTGACCCCCTTATCCGCTCCACACTCCCCTCTAGCACTCCCGACACCCAGCACTTTTCCCTGCATATCCATAAATGTTGTCATCAAAATGTTTAAAATTCACTGGTCCCGATAGCTCCCCCCCATCCCAGGCCCCAGGAAGAATTTCCTCAGCAAACAGATGTTTACCTGCACATCTGCTAATGTGGTAGACTGTATCCACTGTTGCCATTGTGGCCCCCTCTACATCGGGGAAACCAAACAGGTTTGGGGACCGCTTCGCCTGTGCTCAGTTTGCACTAAAGAACTGCACCTCCCAGTCGTGAACTGTTTCGACTCTCCCTACCAATCCTCAGGTAACATGTCCATCCTGGGCCTCCTGCA
The DNA here is from genome assembly GCF_030684315.1 of Stegostoma tigrinum. NCBI lineage: Eukaryota > Metazoa > Chordata > Chondrichthyes > Orectolobiformes > Stegostomatidae > Stegostoma > Stegostoma tigrinum. The sequence continues at coordinate 980,095 of NW_026728065.1, read as the reverse complement.
GTGCCACAACGATGCCACCTGAAGGTTGCAGGAGCAGCACCTCATATTGCGCTTGGGAACCCTGCACTCCATGGTATCAATGTGGACTTCACAAGCTTCAAAATCACCCCTCCCCTTCCCGCATCCCAAAACCAGCCCACCTATCCCATCCTGCCACCTCAAACCCCACCCCCATTTCCTGCCTCCTAACGTCTTCCCGCCCCGGAGACCTGTTCGTCCTCCCCGGACTGACCTCTCCCCTCCCTACCTCCCCACCTACATTCACCTCTGCTGGCTCCATCCCCACCTCTTTAACTTGTCTGTCTCCTCTCCACCTATCTTCTCCTCTATCCATCTTTGATCCGCCTCCCCCTCTCTCACTATTTATTTCAGAACTCTCTCCCCCTCCCCCTTTTCTGATGAAAGGTCTCGGCCCAACATGTCAGCTTTTGTGCTCCTCAGATGCTGCTTGGCCTGCTGTGTTCATTCAGCTGCACACTTTGTTATCTCTACATCTCTTAACAACCTCATTAAGTGAGTTCTAGAGCGAACTATGCAGGGTAGACTTTGGGTTTATCATTCTAACTTGCCAGTCCTGAAAGATGAAAGTTGGTTTGTGTTGGATGTTTGTCTCATAGCTACGAAAGATACACTGAAAGGATTTTTCAAATCTTTTGTTGAGAATTGTACCCATTTAGTCACTAATCCTTTTCCTTTTTTAAAGCTTCCTTGGTAGTGACAAATTTCAAATATCTGCGGAATTTTATTTGGCTTTGTATTGGTTCTCTGTGATTCTCTGTTCATGGCTCCACGACCTGCTAGCTAATTACAGAATTTATCATTGATGTGCTTCAGTCTTATATATCCCAATTTCAGGAGAAAGTCCAGAGAGACCTTTTAAAGGAAAGGGGTTTAGAAAGAAAATCTATCGATCAAAATCATGAACAGTTGATAAATTATTTGCACTTCATATTTCCAGAACCTACCCCGGAAGAGAGAGCCCAGAGAATTGCCAAAGCTGTCCGCAAACAGTCAACAGAAGTGAAGGAAAATTGGGAGCAATTGAAAACCCGTGCGAGCAACTGGCAGAAACAGGTGGAAAAGGCGTTGGAGAAACTTCAAGAACTGCAGAAAGCGCTGGATGATCTTGAGGCTCATGTGATAACAGCTGAGGGGGTCCACACTGATTGGCAACCTGTGGGTGACCTGCTTATTGACTCATTGCAGGATCACATTGATAAAACCACAGTAAGTGCAATTACATTACACTTCACTTATGAACAGATGTAACCAGAATGTTGTATCGAGACGATCAGTAATATGAGTATTCAGTAATATTGATTGAATGGTTGTTAACTGAATTTGCAAATTAAAAGTTAGTTGAGCATGCCTTCTGATGATATCACAACATGAATATCAGTATAATTGAGGATTCTATTAGTCAGTGACATCAGCTGAGTTATCTGCTTGTTGCCATGTTATCAGGGTTAAAGGTAAAGTCTTAGCACGCCATTTGGCGACTCCTTAGAGAGAGACAACTGGTTATGATTTAACCTGAAGATCACCACGCCTCAGTCAAGTAGAGCGGTTGAGGCGAAGACCCTTTGTGGTCAGCTCACTGGTATGGCAATTGAGCCCTCTCTGCAGGGCATCACTCTGCATCACAAACCAACTGAATTTGAATAGAGTTGAGGATTGGAGAGCAATCCATGCAATTATTTTTTTTAATGAATGTTTCTCACTGGGACTCTCTCACCGGCAAACTTTTTAAAAGCCAGCTCAGCCATACAGGCGAGATCAGTTCCTGATCTCAGCTGAATTTTTTGACCTGGGGTGGGTCAGCGTTAGGAGTTCAGTGATTGGAATGAATTCTCATGAAGTTAGCGAGAGGGATACTACACGTGAATAGATCGATGTTTTGAGAAGAGGATGAGATATGAGCAAAAGTTTAATTGATGTGGAAGACCAGCCACAATCATCATCGACGGTGGAGCAGGCTTGAGCGGCCATGCAACATTGTGCTGCCGCTATTTGACTTGTTCTGTGGAAAGGAAGGAAAATGGTCCAAGTGTCAAAAATGATGAAGACCACATCATTCTACAACCTCAAAATTTGATTGTGTTCAGCATATTATCACTCCTGGTACCCCTAAATCCTGGTCTATCATCTCAGCAGCTCGACTCTGCCCATAAGCTGGTTAGATGTGACATTTTTGAGGGATCTTCCCAAGTCTGAAAATCATTTTTGTTTTTGTAGAATCAGAGTTGGCCAGTGTGGAAGGAGGTCGTTTGGCATATCATAGCTCTTTGAAGTAACTCCCCAATTCGTCCCCCTCTGCTTGGCAATGACTTGAACCACTTATAAAATCTCTTTAATGGAGGGAAACTTTGAAGGCGTCTGAAAGGAGTATTCACAATCCCAGAATACAACTGAGCCTTATTAAGTTGTTAGTTCTGACGGTCAAGAGCTTGATGAAAGAGGATTGTTTTAAAAAGTGCCTTAAAAGAGAAAACGTACAGAGGCTAAGAGGTGTAGGAAGTTAGCGAGTTTTGAGAAGATTTGTTGCTCGGGTTGAGGTTCGGGATGTGAGTTTGCTCGCTGAAGGTGTAGGAAGTCTCTTCTTGGGTTTGAAGCCGACACAATTAAATGTTTGGCAACTAGTAGTGGGCCGTTTAAAATCAAGAGTGGGCAAGAGGACATAATTAGACGAGTGCAGATATCCTGAAGTATAGTTGGACTGGTGGAGATTACGAAAATAGCGATAGGCATAGCCAAGGAACGATTTGTAAACAAAAATGAGAATTTAATAAAATTACTGTTAATAGTAGCAGTCAGGTAGAAAGTACAGAGAAGAGGATTTGGTTCAAGGTGAGACTCGGGCAGTGGAGTTTTAGACGACGTCAAGTTTTCAATGGGCAAATGTGGGACTCCAACAGGGAATGCATTGGAATTGTCAGGTCCAGAAGTGAAGTAGTTCCAGATGAAGGTTTCACTGCTAATCAGCCAAGACAAGAGACAGGTAGGCAGAATTGAAAAGATGTAAAGAGACAGCTTTAGGGATTGCATGAATGTGTGGTCGGACGTTCATCATGGGATAAACAAGATGCCAAGGTTGTGCTGAGACAAGCGTAATATTACATTGTTGCCAAGGCGGAGTAATGCAATCAGTCGGTAGTGAATAGAGATTGGTGTGGGGACCACAAAGTGGTCTTCCCAGTTTTAAATTGTTATCTCTACATAGTTGCGCAACTTAATGTTCTGTTCAAAAGGCATTACTGACAAGGAAACAGAAGTTAGCCATTTGTTTACTTGTCAATATATCTTGATTTTTCCACCATGTTCTCCAGTTAATAACGCAAGATGTGCACTGTACGAACTGAACTGTTCAAACCTTAAAAGGAGATGTTAAAATTGTGGAATATAAAGTTAAATTTATTTCTTTGAAAATTTGAATAAATTACATGAAGGTTTGACCAAGACTGCAAGGAATTAGATGGAACATGAGATGAATAAAACAAGCAGTAGTAAGGTGGTATTAGCTGGACGTTCCTGAAGAAAGAGAACGCAGCCAACCTTTCTTCCATCAGGGGGATTAATTGTGTGGTGTCAGACACAGTCGATTCAATCATTCCTTCTGTCTTTACTGTCTGACTGGACTGTGGTTGTAATATTTCCTTTTTTAAACGCTCAAGGTTAGACATACTTCACTTGACATTCTCATTTTATAAATTTTAAGAAGTTGACTTATTGTCAAGTCACGGTAGGATTGAAGACACATTCTGTAAGTGTTTGAAGTCAGAAGTCACATGACACCAGCTTATAGTCCAACAGGTTCATTTGAAATCACACAAGCTTTTGGAGTGCAGCCCCTTCATCAGGTGCAGTTCGTGAGGTGACCACAGAGAGACACAGCTTATAAGCAGAGAGATCAAAAGATCATAGAATTGGCGTGAGTGGAGTGTCAGATAATAACTCTATACAGGTGACCAAGAGTGTTAGAGGCAAGTAAAGCGTTTATAAAGTCCATGTCAGTGCTGTGTTGTCATGATAATCAGGCAGCGCAACAGGAAGGTGGCATCTCAGGTCAGACTCTGACTTGTAGTTTCGAGGCTTGTGTTCAGAATCTGTCTTAGAGTTTTAACCTTTATTTCAAAAGCAAGAATTTATAAGATACCACACTGACTGTAACGACAAGTTGTGTGTTTCTTCAACAAAATATCTGCAAACAAACAAACATCCTGGATGAAGACTTATTATCTGACACTCCACTCACACCAGTTGTATGATGTTTTGATCTGTCTGCTTATCAATTGTGTGTCTGTGTGTTTACCTCCCTGACCGCACCTGATGAAGGGACTGCACTCCCAAAGCTTGTGTGATTTCAAATAAACCTGTCAGATTATAACCTGATGTCATGTGAGCTCTGACTTTGTCTATCCAAGTCCAACACCAGCTCCTCCACGTTATAACTGTTTGGAACCAAGTCAGTGCAACAGGTACATATCGAACATTTGACTTGGGAAGAATGCCTAGTGCTGAAAAATTCATTAATAACAAAGGATTTCTTCATTGTACCATCTATCGTAACATGCTGCGTCTCACAGTCATAATGAAAGGATGGCCACTTCAATTTCGCAGGGCCAAGAACAGTTATGGACATTTTTAGCATGGGAGGAGGCCATTCAACCTATTTTATCTGTCCCAGCTCTCTCCCAGCACAAGAAAATTAATCCTTCTCTCGAACTCATTCCACATATTTCACAGAATTGAAATATATAGGTTCATATTTAGGAGATTTTAACATCAAGTGAGCAGTTCTTGCACTTCACCTCGTCACTAAAAATGGAAAATGTGACTTAGAAAGAGTGGGTCTTTATTTTGTTCTGTTTTGATGATGAAGCAGATGCAAGTCCAAGTGCTGGAACTGGCCTCTTGAACTTACCAACTGTTCAACGTGTATGAAATGATTTCTGTGTGCATCTACTAAAAGCAGTTTTATGGAAGGAAAAGGTACCAAAGAAGATTTGGTGTATTGTGCTTGATGCTATTATACGCCAACCTGTGAAAACAGAACTCTACGACTGAGTGTTGAGTTCTGAGAGGGGGCTATCTTGTTTGAATTTACATTGCTAAGCCGAGGCCTATTTTCCCAACAGCAAAATTGGTCATCCAGCAAGAAATGGAAATTTCTCACACTTGTTGGCTGCAAGTGTCTGTTTAAAGTTTCCTTATATACAGGTGCTTAACCTGCTTTTACAGTTGGAACATTTGTTGTGCCAATGAAAATTTTTTGAATGGTTTCACCTCCAGTTTTCCTGTTTATACATATTTGGTATTTTTTCAGGGTAAGGACTATCTGCAAAATCTGAGATTGGGTTTTGAAAGACAGCAGCCTTTGTTTTGGAGAGATAATGGGAACTGCAGATGCTGGAGAACGCGAGATAACACCGTGTGGAACTGGATGAAGACAGCAGGCCAAGCAGCATCTCAGGAGCACAAAAGCTGACGTTTCGGGCCGAGAACCTTCTTCAGAAAATGGGGAGGGGGTGCGGGTTCTGGAATAAATAGGGAGAGAGGGGGAGGCGGATGGAAGATGGATGGAGGAGAAGATAGGTGGAGAGGAGAGTATGGGTAGGGAGGCAGGGAGGGGATAGGTCAGTCTGGGGAGGCCGGACAGGTCAAGGGAGCGGGATGAGGGGTAATAGGGGTGCGGCATGAGGTGGGAGGGGGGATGGGTGAGAGGAAGAATAGGTTAGGGAGGCAGGGACGAGCTGGGCTGGTTTTGGGATGCAGTGGGAGGACAGGAGATTTGGAAGCTTGTGAAATCCACACTGATACCATTGGGCTGCAGGGTTCCCAAGCAGAATATGAGTTGCTGTTCCTGCAACCTTCGGGTGGCGTCATTATGGCACTGCAGGAGGTCCAGGTTGGACATTTCCTCTCAGGAATGGGAGGGGGAGTTGAAATGGTTCGTGACTGGGAGGTGCAGTTGTTTATTGCAAACTGAGCGGAGGTGTTCTGAAAAGTGGTCCCCAAGCCTCTGCATCGTTTCCCCAATGTGGAGGAAGCCACAACGGGGACAGCGGATGTTTTGGATATTTCTTAAGCATTGATTTTCATTCAGAGTTGGTTGGATTTTGCTGAAGCAATAGACATAACTCACTATGACATAGACAATGTCAGAGTTAATGTTTTGCGTCCTGTGACCCTTCCTCAGATCTCAGTCTTCACTGATGCTGCCAGACCTGCTGAGCTTTTCCAGCAACTTCTGCTTTTGTTGCTGATTTACAGTGCCCACAGTTAGAACATAGAACATAGAACAGTACAGCACAGAAAAGGCCCATCAGCCCACAATGTTGTGCCGACCATTGATCCTCATGTATGCACCCTCAAATTTCTGTGACCATATACATGTCCAGCAGTCTCTTAAATGACCCCAATGACCTTGCTTCCACAACTGCTGCTGGCAATGCATTCCATGCTCTCACAACTCTCTGCGTAAAGAACCTGCCTCTGACATCCCCTCTCTACTTTCCACCAACCAGCTTAAAACTATGACCCCTCGTGCTAGCCATTTCTGCCCTGGGAAATAGTCTCTGGCTATCAACTCTATCTATGCCTCTCATTATCTTGTATATCTCAATTAGGTCCCCTCTCCTCCTCCTTTTCTCCAATGAAAAGAGACCGAGCTCAGTCAACCTCTCTTCATAAGATAAGCCCTCCAGTCCAGGCAGCATCCTGGTAAACCACCTCTGAACCCTCTCCAAAGCATCCACATCTTTCCTATAATAGGGCGCCCAGAACTGGACGCAGTATTCCAAGTGCGGTCTAACCAAAGTTTTACAGAGCTGCAACAAGATCTCACGACTCTTCAACTCAATCCCCCTGTTAGTGAAAGCCAAAACACCATATGCTTTCTTAACAACCCTGTCCACTTGGGTGGCCATTTTAAGGGATCTATGTATCTGCACACCAAGATCCCTCTGTTCCCCCACGCTGCCAAGAATCCTATCCTTAATCCTGTACTCAGCTTTCAAATTCGACCTTCCAAAATGCATCACCTCGCATTTATCAAGGTTGAACTCCATCTGCCACCTCTCAGCCCATCTCTGCATCCTGTCAATGTCCCGCTGCAGCCTGCAGCAGCCCTCTACACTGTCAACGACACCTCCGACCTTTGTGTCGTCTGCAAACTTGCTGACCCATCCTTCAATTCCCTCGTCCAAGTCATTAATAAAAATTACAAACAGTAGAGGCCCAAGGACAGAGCCCTGTGGAACTCCACTCACCACTGACTTCCAGGCAGAATCTTTTCCTTCTACTACCACTCGCTGTCTTCTGTTGGCCAGCCAATTCTGTATCCAAGCAGCTAAGTTCCCCTGTATCCCATTCCTCCTGACCTTCTGAATGAGCCTACCATGGGGAACCTTATCAAATGCCTTACTCAAGTCCATATACACCACATCCACAGCTCGACCCTCATCAACTTTTCTAGTCACATCCTCAAAACCTCGATAAGGTTTGTAAGGCATGACCTACCCCTCACAAAGCCGTGTTGACTGTATTTGATCAAGCCATGCTCTTCCAGATGGTCATAAATCTTATCCCTCAGAATCCTTTCCAACAACTTGCAGACGACAGACGTGAGACTTACCGGTCTATAATTGCCAGGGATTTCCCTATTTCCTTTCTTGAAGAGACGAATTACATTTGCCTCTCTCCAGTCCTCAGGTACGACTCCAGTGGAGAGCGAGGATGCAAAGATCTTCACAAGTGGCGAAGCAATTGCATTCCTCGCTTCCCAAAGCAGCCGAGGACAAATCTGATCCGGGCCTGGCGACTTGTCAATCTTAATGTTTGACAAAATTTTCAGCACATCAGCTTCGTCTATCTCTATCCATTCCAGCATGCACACCTGCTCTTCAAACGTTTCATTCACTACAAAGTTGGTTTCTTTCGTAAAGACAGAAGCACAAGACTCATTTAGGGCTTCCCCTACCTCCTCAGGCTCCACACACAAGTTCCCTATGCCATCCCTGATCGGCCCTATGACGCAGGCAAAACTCTATCTCTGCAGGAAGCATGATGCTGTGTTCTCAAACTTCCCTGCCTTTTTGTCATATAATATTGTCTTTTTAGGACAGAAGTGGCTTTTTTTTGTTTGCTTTGACTTGTGCACATACTTTCTATGCATGTTAAAATTCTACACCTTTTCAGTTCACTGCAGTGCTGCATAATGAAGACTTGGAACAATTTTTTTTTTATAAAGTAGAAAATCAGTGTGGTTTGTTTTCCAAAATGTGATGTGTAAGTGCAACACTTAACAGTGTGTTCATCAAACTATTGTTTCCTTTGATCTTTGTGTTGCAGAAATTTCTAGAATCATTTCATATATATTTTTCTTGATATATTTAGCAGCTTTCCTGGAGCAAGTCTGGTTTCCTTCGGATGAGACGACTTTCAGACATACTCCCTTTATTATGAGATTTAATTGCAGTAAAATGAGGAGGATTTTTATTCACTGAGACACACATGACTATATGTTTAAAGCATTGGAAAATGCGTTCTGTTCGGACTGTCATGTTATCTGGTGTTTGTACCAGGCTTTCCGATTAAATGCAAGTGATTAAGGATGCTAATGATGCCACATGTTATTACAAGAGGAAATGAACATACAAGTCAGGATTTTATGCCACATTTATACATAGCATATACCATGCAGCATGGATGCAGTGACTGAGTGAAATGGGATGCAGTGACTGAGTGAAATGGGATGCAGTGACTGAGTGAAATGGGATGCAGTGACTGAGTGAAATGGGATGCAGTGACTGAGTGAAATAGGGATGCAGTGTCGGAGGGAAATAGGGATGCAGTGACTGAGACAAATGGGATGCACTGACAGATGGAAATGGGATACAGTGCCTCAGTGAAATGCTCACAACGAATTGCCCCCTCCAGTCCTGACCCGCTCTCAGCAACTTGCCCCCTCCGTCCTGCCCCGCTCACAGCGACTTTCCCCATCCGTCCTGACCCGCTGACAGCGAATTGTCCCCTCCGTTCTGACCCACTCGCAGCGACCTGCCCCTACAGTCGTGACCCGCTCACACCGACTAGCGCCTGCAGTCCTGACCCGCTCACACCGACTAGCGCCTGCAGTCCTGACCCGCTCACAGTGACTCGCCCCTGCAGTCCTGACCTGCTCACAGCGACTTCTCTCTGCAGACCTGACCCACTCACAGCGAATTACCCCTGCAGTCCTGACCCGCTCATTGCGACTTGCCCCTGCAGTCCTGACCCCCTCTCAGCGACTCGCCCCTTCAGTCCTGTCCCAATCACAAGGACTTGCCCTCTCCATCCTTACCCGCTCACAGCGACTTGCCCCCTCAGTCCTCAGCCCCTCACAGCGACTTGCCACCTCAGTCTTGACCCACTCACAGCGACCTCCCCCCTCTGTCCTGACCCCCTCACAGCAACCTGCCCCCTCCGTGCTGACCCCCTCACAGCAACCTGCCCCCTCCGTGCTGACCCGCTCACAGTGACTTGCCCCTGCAGTCCTGGCCCCGACACAGTGACCTGCCCCCTCACTCCTGACCCGCTCAACATTGAGGAAACCAAGCAGAGGCTTGGGGACCGCTTTGCAGAACACCTCCACTCGGTTCGCAACAAACAACTGCACCTCCCAGTCGCGAACCATTTTAACTCCCCCTCCCATTCCTTGGACGACATGTCCATCATGGGCCTCCTGCAGTGCCACAATAATGCCACCCGAAGGTTGCAAGAACAGCAACTCATAATCCGCTTTGGAACCCTGCAACCCAATGGTATCAATGTGGACTTCACAAGCTTCAAAAACTCCCCCTCCCCAACTGCATCCCAAAACCAGCCCAGTTCTTCCCCTCCCGCGACTGCATCACAAAACCAGCCCAGCTGTTCCCTTCCCCCGACACCAGCCCAGCCGTTCCCTTCCCCCGACACCAGCCCAGCCGTTCCCTTCCCCCGACTGCTTCCCAAAACCAGCCCAGCCTGTCTCCGCCTCCTTAACCTGTTGTTCCTCTCACCCATCCCTTCCTCCCACCTCAAGCCACACCTCCATTTCCTACCTACCACCTCATCCTGCCTCCTTGACCTGTCCATCTTCCCTGGACTGAACTATCCCCTCCCTCCCTCCTCACCTGTACTCTCCTCTCTACCTATCTTGTTTTCTCTCCATCTTCGGTCCGCATCCCCCCCTCTGCCTATTTATTCCAGTTCCCTCTCCCATCCCCGTCTCTCATGAAGGGTCCAGGCCCGAAATGTCAGCTTTTGTGCTCCTGAGATGCTGCTTGGCCTGCTGTGTTCATCCAGCTCCGCACTTCGTTATCTTGGATTCTCCAGCATCTGCAGTTCCCATTATCAGTGGCATTTTCCGCTTCATCAAAGTTTGTGCAAAAGCAACACGATATGGGGCGGCACGGTGGCTCAGCGGTTAGCACTGCAGCCTCACAGCACTGGGGACCCAGGTTCAATTCCAGCCTCAGGCAACTGTCTGTGTGCAATTTGCACCTTGTCCCTGTGTCTGCGTGGGTTTCCTCCAGGTGTTTCAGTCTCGTCCCACAGTCCAAAGATGTGCACGCTAGGTGGATTGGCCTTGCTAAATTGCCCATAGTGTTCAGGGGCGTGGGTCTGGATGGGATGCTCCAAGGTTTGGTGTGCACTTGTGGGGCCAAAGGGCCTGTTTCCACACTGTAGGGAATCTAAACAATCCTGTTCCGACACCTCCATGTTATAACCCTGCTGATCACTGCACACAGAGATGTTTGATAACAAAAGGATAACAATAATATTCAAACCCAGTGCTGGAAATGTAATTTAAATGAGTATTTGAAATACAGAGGCCAGTGTCGATCTTCAATTCAACTTTTATTTACAAATGATCTGTCTTCAACTTTAGCACTGCCTCATTCAGAGATAGTTGCCAGGGTGTCAGCGTCTCTGACCCTCACACTTCTTATCTGTCAGCCAGGGCTCCCTGATTTGGGCTGTTCATATGGAGCAATCAGTCAACTCTCATTCTGAGAGGTTCAACTGGCCGACCTGGTCACAAACCAGTGCGGTGTGTTCATCGAAAATCAAACATGTACTAGAAAGGTACCATTACATACTAGTGTAAAGGAAGGCATGACGCTAAACTGGGGAGAGAAGGGAACTGCTAATGGGGGGTGGCCCAGAGAGTAGAAGAAAATCGAATGGGAAGATGTTACCATTTGAGACTGAGGGAGAGAGATGTAATTGCCTGAATGAGGCATTGCAATTGCGAAATGGATTTTTGTGTGTACACCATGTTCAGTTTCCCCGATCTGTGCTCCTCTTTAAATCATTAGTATCTGAAATTTCTGTATCATTTCCAAATGCTCTGTCTCTAATGTTATGCTGTTGGAATTGGTTGAACTGCAGAGATATCATTTATTTGCACAAATGTGTTCAGTGAAATGAGTTGCATGCTATATATGTATTATTCTTCCTGATTCTATTGTACGCACACAAATTAAAGTTAGTTCCACTTTTGAAGAACAAACTGTTTTTAGATGGATGATGTATCTCATTTGCCTGCCACTTAGTCTTGTTGATGAGTTGTGTTTCTGTTTTGTGAAGAAATATGAATGAGCTGGACCACTAATGGCAATGCCCAATGTGGTGATGTTCCAACATTGCAGCTGGAAGGTGGGGCGGGGAGGGGGATGGGTTTCACAGAACTATTGCAGACGGAAATGGAGAGACAGGTGATGTATGTGGCAGCACCGAGACAGTGAGGAGAATGAAATGCAGCCTGAAGGGGAATCTGGCTGTATTCTCAAAGGCACGGGCTGAATGGAAGAGGACAGAGGATTCACTCAGAGGAACAGAAGATCAGACTAGACTGATTGTGAAACAGGCAATAATCATTGGCAAGTTACTGATAGGAGGGTGAATCAATCGGGCTCACTTTAAGACTGTTTACAGTTACCATATAGTTTCTGGGAGATGTGCAGATCAGGCCAGGCTCATATAGAAACGCTTCCCGGAGTAATTAACATGGAGACCCCACTGGGAAAGAGTGAGGGGTTGGCCGTCCTGCTTCCACTGCTGCTGGTCATGTCCAGGCCAGTCACTCTGGCCAGAGACTTCAGCTGCATCATCGGCACGAATGAACAATATGGAGGGTATGACAGTGAACTGGACTCGACGTCCAGATTTCTGATGGAAACGGTTGAAGTTGCCAAGCTGCATAACATCTTCAGCACCCCTGCAGACTGAGCACAGAGTAGAAACACCTGGTCATAGCCAGATGTGTCTATACACCCATTGGACAGATTTCCTGTTTGCGCCCACACGTCCTCGATCATATCCATTGAAGTCAAGCCGGTGTTCTTCTTTGACTACTGCCTCCTGCTGGCTGACTGTCACCTACAGGATGACCAGTGGGCTGGCAAGGGAACATGGAAGCTGAATGTGAAACTGTTGACCCCAGAAAAATCATTAAGAAGCTCAAAAGAGAGCACACAGGTTGGAGAAGGATGAAGACCCTTTTTGCACTTGGTGGGAGGCAGTCAAAGGGAACATCAAGAAGTTCTTTGTCCTGAAAAGTGTTCAGAAGATGAGAGAGAGTTGGGCAAAACTGTTCAAACTCCAGAAACCCACAAACTCCACAAACTCCAGCTTGTAACTGATGTCCATTTCAAGCCCACCGACTCCCACAGCTACCTAGAATACACCTCCTCCCACCCACCCTCCTGCAAAAACTCCATCCCCTATTCCCAATTCCTCCGCCTCCGCCGCATCTGCTCCCACGATAAGACATTCCACTCCCGCACATCCCAGATGTCCAAGTTCTTTAAGGACCGCAACTTCCCCCCCACGGTGATTGAGAACGCCCTTGACCGCGTCTCCCGCATTTCCCGCGACACATCCCTCACACCCCGCCCCCGCCACAACCGCCCCAAGAGGATCCCCCTCGTTCTCACACACCACCCTACCAACCTCCGGATACAACGCATTATCCTCCGACACTTCCGCCATTTACAATCCGACCCCACCACCCAAGACATTTTTCCATCCCCACCCCTGTCTGCTTTCCGGAGAGACCACTCTCTCCGTGACTCCCTTGTTCGCTCCACACTGCCCTCCAACCCCACCACACCCGGCACCTTCCCCTGCAACCGCAGGAAATGCTACACTTGTCCCCACACCTCCTCCCTCACCCCCATCCCAGGCCCCAAGATGACATTCCACATTAAGCAGAGGTTCACCTGCACATCTGCCAATGTGGTATACTGCATCCACTGTACCCGGTGCGGCTTTCTCTACATTGGGGAAACCAAGCGGAGGCTTGGGGACCGCTTTGCAGAACACCTCCGCTCAGTTCGCAACAAACAACTGCACCTCCCAGTCGCAAACCATTTCCACTCCCCCTCCCATTCTCTTGATGACATGTCCGTCATGGGCCTCCTGCACTGCCACAATGATGCCACCCGAAGGTTGCAGGAACAGCAACTCATATTCCGCCTGGGAACCCTGCAGCCATATGGTATCAATGTGGACTTCACCAGTTTCAAAATCTCCCCTTCCCCCACTGCATCCCTAAACCAGCCCAGTTCATCCCCTCCCCCCACTGCACCACACAACCAGCCCAGCTCTTCCCCCCCACCCACTGCATCCCAAAACCAGTCCAACCTGTCTCTGCCTCCCTAACCGGTTCTTCCTCTCACCCATCCCTTCCTCCCACCCCCAGCCGCACCCCCAGCTACCTACTAACCTCATCCCACCTCCTTGACCTGTCCGTCTTCCCTGGACTGACCTATCCCCTCCCTACCTCCCCACCTACACCCTCTCCACCTATCTTCTTTGCTCTCCATCTTCGGTCCGCCTCCCCCTCTCTCCCTATTTATTCCAGTTCCCTCCCCCCATCCCCCTCTCTGATGAAGGGTCTAGGCCCGAAACGTCAGCTTTTGTGCTCCTGAGATGCTGCTTGGCCTGCTGTGTTCATCCAGCCTCACATTTTATTATCTTGGAATCTCCAGCATCTGCAGTTCCCATTATCTCTCTCTCCCTCTAAACTCTTCCTATTCATTTTCCCATTCAGATGGCTTTTAAATGTTGAAATTGTACCAGCTTCTCGTCCCCTCTCTTGCAGCTCATTGCACGCATGCACCACCCTCTGCATGAAAATAATGTACCTGAAATCCCTTTTAGATCTTTCCCCTGTCACTTTAAACCTATGCCCTTCAGTTATGGACTCTCCCACGCCAGGGAAAAGACAATGTCTATAAACCCTATCCATGCCTCTCATGCGGTTACCAATCTCTATCAGGTCATCCCTCAGCCTTTGATGCTCCAGGGAAAATAGCCCCAGTCTGTTCAGCCTCGTCCTTTAGCTTTAACCCTCCAACCCAGTCACCATCCTTGTAAATCTTTTCTGAATCCTTTCCGGTTTCACAACATCTTTCCGACAGCAGGGAGACTGGAATTAGAAACGGTATTCCAATGGAGGCCTAATCAGTGTCCTTTACAGCTGCATGTGACCGAATGAGATGTGTTCACATTCCTTCTTGAAGAGGCTAAAGGAGAGCCTTGTGCTCAGTAGCCTGAAGGATGAACAGAGCTCGATAAGTTTGTCTCAATCTGACATCCTGAAGCTCAGCAAATCCTTTTAAGCCAGTCCCTATGACACTATGCCCACAGACAGTGCCGTGACTCCCAGTCATTCCTGTCCTCGATCCTGGGGGTCTTTGACAACACCAAGCAGGGGAGCCTGGACTGACCATTATCTCTGGATGAGCCGGGGAAGGCCTTCGAGTCCTTAGAAAAGAATAAAACTGTGGGAGGTGATGCCTTTCCAGCTGAGTTGTATTCAGCTCTTTGGGGGTTGAGTGGCCAGGGCCTGCTGGAGCTTGGTGTTGTCAGGATGTCAGATTGAGACAAACGTATCGAGCTCTGCTCATCCTTCAGGCTGCTGGAGCTGTACGACAGTATGCTTCTGTCAGGTACTATGCGCAAATCCATGAGGAATGGTATCATCACCCTGACCTACAAGTGGAAGGGAGTGAGGGAGGAAGTTAGAAATCAGCGACCAAGATAATTGGCGAATGTAGCCTACAAAATCCTGTCTCAGTCATGTGTAACTGGGTCAGGTCTGCTCTGCGATTGGTGATTGACCCTGACCAAACCTGTGCTGCAGCGGACAGGACGATCTCTGAGAGCCTCGCGCTCCTAGGGATACGATCACTAGCAGGCAGAACAGAGGGGTGGATACCTGCCTCATCAGCCTGGACCAAGAGAAGGCCTTTGGCAGGATATTGCATACCAACATGTGGGATGTGCTTTATAAAATGGGCTTTGGGGAGAGAATCTGCAATTGGGCCCGACAGATCTACACCGACATCATTCGCGCAGTCTCAATCTGCGTATGGGAATCACAGAGCTTACCCATCAGATCCAGGGTCTGGCAGGGCTGCCCACTCTATCGAGCCCTTTGCTGAGTCCATCAGTAAGGATGTGAGCCTGAGAAGTGTGATTATTCCAGGTAGAGCGGGCCTGCAGGTCAAAGCGTCCCTGTAAGATAACGATGTCACCAATCTCTGCTCAGCCCCAGTGTCAGTGCGCAGGTTCATGAGCAGCTGTGACCCTTTCAAACTGGCCTCGGGAGCCACGGTCAATCGAGACAAGAGTGAGGCCATGTTCTTTGGGATCTGGCCTGAATGATCCTTCATTCCCTTCACCGTCAGGGCAGATTACCCAAAAGTGCTGGGCACACAGTTCAGAGAGCCTGGGGCGTGCAGAAAGCCTTGGGAGGTGAGGGGTAGGTCATGCCATACAAACCTTATCGAGTTTTTTGAGGATGTGACTAGAAAGCTTGATGAGGGTCGAGCTGTGGATGTGGTGTATGTGGACTTCAGTAAGGCATTTGATAAGGTTCCCCATGGTAGGCTCATTCAGAAGGTCAGGAGGAATGGGATACAGGGAAACTTAGCTGCTTGGATACAGAATTGGCTGGCCAACAGAAGACAGCGAGTGGTAGTAGAAGGAAAAGATTCTGCCTGGAAGTCAGTGGTGAGTGGAGTTCCACAGGGCTCTGTCCTTGGGCCTCTACTGTTTGTAATTTTTATTAATGACTTGGACAAGGGAATTGAAGGATGGGTCAGCAAGTTTGCAGACGACACAAAGGTCGGAGGTGTCGTTGACAGTGTAGAGGGCTGCTGTAGGCTGCAGCGGGACATTGACAGGATGCAGAGATGGGCCGAGAGGTGGCAGATGGAGTTCAACCTTGATAAATGCGAGGTGATGCATTTTGGAAGGTCGAATTTGAAAGCTGAGAACAGGATTAAGGATAGGATTCTTGGCAGCGTGGAGGAACAGAGGGATCTTGGTGTGCAGATACATAGATCCCTTAAAATGGCCACCCAAGTGGACAGGGGGGTTGTTAAGAAAGCATATGGTGTTTTGGCTTTCATTAACAGGGGGATTGAGTTTAAGAGTCGTGAGATCTTGTTGCAGCTCTATAAAACTTTGGTTAGACCGCACTTGGAATACTGCGTCCAGTTCTGGGCGCCCTATTATAGGAAAGATGTGGATGCTTTGGAAAGGGTTCAGAGGAGGTTTACGAGGATGCTGCCTGGACTGGAGGGCTTATCTTATGAAGAGAGGTTGACTGAGCTCGGTCTCTTTTCATTGGAGAAAAGGAGGAGGAGAGGGGACCTAATTGAGGTATACAAGATAATGAGAGGCATAGATAGAGTTGATAGCCAGAGACTATTTCCCAGGGCAGAAATGGCTAGCACGAGGGATCATAGTTTTAAGCTGGTTGGTGGAAAGTATCGAGGGGATGTCAGAGGCAGGTTCTTTACGCAGAGAGTTGTGAGAGCATGGAATGCGTTGCCAGCAGCAGTTGTGGAAGCAAGGTCATTGGGGTCATTTAAGAGACTGCTGGACATGTATATGGTCACAGAAATTTGAGGGTGCATACATGAGGATCAATGGTCGGCACAACATTGTGGGCTGAAGGGCCTGTTCTGTGCTGTACTGTTCTATGTTCTATGTTCTATGTTCTAGGTGCACATTGTGGGTAAAATCCTGGTCATCAGGTGTGAGGCACTCTCTCTGTTGTTGTGCATGGCACAGTTCTGGCCCATCACCCACACTGCACTGTTTCCCTCCTCCGAGCCATCTTCCATTCCTACTGGAAGCCTAAGATAGACCGTGTCTGCAACAACTCCATGTACTAAGCTCTGGCTAAGTGGGGGAAGAACGTACCCAATGTCACCCTCATCCTGATGTCCACCTTGTTGTGCATTAAGCTGTGTGTAGACTCTCAGTACGTAAAGACCAAGTGTCACTATGTCCTGAGGTCCGACCTGATCCCAGTGTTGCGAACGAAGGGACTGGCCTCTCTGCCACGGAAAGCTCCAAGTAGTTGGACCGTTCTATAACATATATCCTTTGTTGTGAAATTTGCAAAGAAACAAACGTCTGACCGCCAGTCCATCAGGTCGTGGTCAGCACGCAGCATGCTCGAGACCCTGTGGGAAAAGGAGAGGCTGGATCCTGTTGTGTAGTTCCCAGAGCAGACTGACAAAGTCATTTGGTACAATGTGTCATCATCAGAACTTTCCAACAAACAACAAAACATAGATTGGCGGGTGGTGAGAATCCTGTCAGATTGTTTATGTGCACCTTGTTGGCCTGTGCCACAGTACACTGCCCTGGAAGTGGCTGTGGGTGAAACCCGAAACATCAGCTTTCCTGCTGCTCTGATGCTGCCTGTCGTGCTGTGTTCATCCAGCCCACACCTAGTTATCGCAGACTCCAGCATGAGCAGTTCCTACTCTCTCTCGGCTCAGTGTGAGACCTTTTACAGTTACCGTATAGTTACAGGGAGTGTGTGGATGAGGCCAGGCTCAATGTTTACCTTCAGCAAAAAGTGATTGGGAGGTGCACGGATGAGGACAGACTTGCTGTGAGACTGTTCACAGTCACCGTATAGTAAGTCGGAAGCATGGAGATGAGGCCAGGCCCACTGTGATACTGTTTACAATCACTGTTTAGTTTCTGGGAGGAGTGTAAATAAGGCCATGCTCGGTGTGACACTGTTTTGTGTCCCTGTATAATTCCTGGAGGTGTGTCAATGAGGTGAGGGCAATTGTCAGACCGTTTACAGTCAAGTAGGACTTCCTGTGAGTTGTGCGAATGAGGCCAGGGCCACTGTGAGACCATTTACAGTCGCCGCATCATGACGCGGAAGCGTGTAGATGCTGCCAGGCTCCCTGTCAGTAACCAGGTGGTGTGTCCACGAGGCATAACTGGGATGCACTAAAAGCTTGGGGCATAACTGGGACGATGGGGCTGCTGCTGCCGAGGCACAGTCGGGAAGGACCACTGTCTGAGGTTTTCCTGCTGAAGGTAAATGAGGGTCCATTCAGTAATCGGACCCTCCCCGTGGCTCACATGTATGTAAATATTTTTGTTGTATGTCTAAGAGAGGTCTTTGGTTCATTGGGTGGAGCCAAAGTCCAATGCTTTATTTGTTTATTTGATATGCAGCTGGACAGAACGCAACTGCAGTTGTGACATTGTACATATACAAAAGAGATTTCTTGTGAAAAAGGTGTATTTTTCAAATCAGAAATGTGACTGGGAGGAGTGTGGATGAGCCCAGGCTCACTGTGGGTCTGGTTACGGTCACCACATTGTCACGAAGATGTGTGTATATGAGGCATGGCTGGCTGTGAGACTGTGAAAAATCACTGTAATTAATAAGAGTTTGTTTCTTCAATTATTTGTTGGATGTGTGTGTCACTGACTGGTCCAGCATTTATTGCCCATCCCTAATTGCCCTGGAGATGTTGGTGGTGAGCTGCCTCCTCGAACCGCTGCAGTTCGCCTGTTGTGGGTTGCCCCCACAGTGCCATGAGGGAGGGAATTCCCATCTTTTGAACAGTCGCAGTGAAGGATTCCGGATATATTTCTAAATCAGAATCACGAGTGGCTTGGAGTGGGATTGAAGGAGGTGTTCCCGTGTACTTGATGCCCTTGTCCTTCGAGATGGAAGCTCTAATGGGTTTGGAAGGGACTGCATGAGGAGCTTTGGCGAATTTCTGCCGTGCATCTTGTGGATCGTACACAGTGCTGCTGAGGCCGCTCATCATTGGTGGTGGAGGGAGTGGATGATTGTCGATATCGTGTCAGTCAACTGGGCTGCTTTGTCCTGGATGGAGTCAAGCTTCTTGCATGTTGTCACAGATGCAGCCATCCTGGTAAATGGGGAGCGTTCCATCACAGTCCTGACTTATGCCTTGTAGACAGTGGACACGTTCTGGGGAATCAGGAGGTGGGTGAGCCGCCGCAGCATTCCTCACCTCTGACCTGCTCTTGTAGTCACTGTGTTTGTGTGGTGCGTCTGGTTCAGTTTTTGTTCAAAGCTCACCCCCACGACGGTGACAGTGTGGGATGCAGTGAATGTAACAAATTGTTTGTCAAGGGGTGGTTGTCTCTTGTTGGTGACGGTCATTGCCTGGTATTTCTGTGGTGTGAATGTAACTTCCACTTGTCTGACCAAGCCTGGGTATTGCCCAGATCTAGTTGCATTTGGACAAGGACTGCTTTAGGATCTGAGGAATCATGAATGATGCTGAACATTGTGCAATCATCAGGAACATCCCAACTTCTGGCCTTATGATGAACGCAAGTTCATTGATGAAGCAGCTGAAGATGGTTATATCGGACACTGCCATGAGAAACTCCTGCAGGGATCCCCTGGAGCGAAGATATCTGACCTCCAATAAGATCGTTCATTTTTCTGCGTGCCAGGTATGAGTCCAGCAAGTGGAGAATTTGTCCCCTTATACCCATTGAGTCCAGTTTTGCTCGGGCTTCTTGATGCCACACTTGGTCAAATGTAGTCTTGTTGTAAAGGGCTGGAGCTCTCACTTCCTCTCTGGAATGCAGCTGTATTGTCCATGTTTGAACCAAGGCTGTAATGAGGTCAGGAGCTGAGCTGCCCTGACGTAACCCAAACTGGCCGTCGCTGAGCATGTGCTGCCTGATAACAATGTTACTGACACCTTCTATCACTTTCCTGATGATTGAGTACAGCCTGATAGGGCAGTATATGGCCAGGTTGGATTTGTCCTATGTTTTAAATACAGCACATACGTGGGCAATTTTCCACATTGTCGGGTAGATACCAGTGTTGAAACTGGACTGCAACAGCTTGGCACGGGGAGCGGCACGTTCTGGAGCACAAGTCTTCAGTATTATTGCCAGAATATTGTCAGGGCCTGTGACCTTTGCAGTATCCAGTGTCTGCAAGTGTTTCCTGACATCACGTGGGGTGAATTGAATTTACTGAAGACCGGTATCTGTGATGCTGGCGGAGCCCGAGATGAATCATCCACTTGGCCCTTCTGGCTGAAGATTGCTATCTTTTGCACTGATGTGCTGGGCTCTTCCATCATTGAGGATGGGGATATGTGTAGAGTCTTCACGTCCAATCAGTTGTTTAATTGTGCACCACAGTAAATGACGAGATGTGGCAGGACTGCAGAGCTCAGATTTGATCCATTGATGGTGGGATCACTTTGCTGTGTCTATCACTTGCTGGCTATGCTGTTTGGCGGCTTCACCAGGTTTCTTTATTTATTCATTCACAGGACAAGGGCATCATAGAATAGAATCAGAGAATCCCTACAGTGTTTTGGTATTTCCAGGGGGTCCCGGGAGGGGTGGTGTGTCGGTATTTCCAGGGGGTCTCAGGGAGTATGTCAAGACTTACAGTGGGTCGCAGGGAGTTTGTCTGTACAGGGATCTGGGGCTGTGTGTCCGTATTTCGAGGAGCTCCTGGGGAATGTGTCAGTGTTTAGAGGGGACCCTGGGAAATGTGTCATTATATACAGGGAGTCCCAGGGAGTTTCTCAGTGCTGAAAGCGGGGACAGGGAATGTGTCAATATTTGCAGCTGGTCCCGGGGAATATATCAGTATTTACAAAGGGTCCTGGGGAGTGTGGCAGTATTTTCAGGGGTTCTCTGGGACTTTGCCAGTATTTAAAGGGTGTCGAGGGAATATGTCAGTATTTAGAGGGCTTCCCGAGGAGTGTGACAGAATTTACAGGGGTCCCGGTGATTGCATCAGTATTTGCAGGGTGTCCCAGGGAGAGTATCGGTATCCGGGGGTGGAGTGTGTCAGTGTTTACGGGATTTCCGGGCTGTGTATCGGTATTTACAGGGGGAATGGGGAATGTGTAATTATTTCCAGGGGGTCCTGGGAGTTTATCAGTGTTTACGGGGGTTCCGTGGAATGTGTCAGTGTTTCGGTGAAGTCCCAGGGAATGTGTTCGTGTTTAGAGGGGTCCTTGGGAAATGTGTCCGTATTTACATGCAGCCCCAGGGAGTTTCTCAGTATTTACAGCGGATTCCAGGGAATGTGACAGTAGTTACAGTGTGTCGTGAGGTGTGTGTCGGTATTTACGGGATATCCCAGTATTTGTGGTTAGTTGTGTAGAGTGTGTCTATACGTACAAGGGTCCGGGTATGTGTGTCAGTATACAGAGGAGGCCGAGGGAATTTTTCAGTGTATAAAGCGGGCCCTGGGAAATGTGTCAGCGTTCACAGAGGGTCCCTGGGAGTGTGGTGGCATTTTCAGGGATTCTCAGGTACTATGTCAGTATTTACAGGGAGTCCTGCGGAGCGTGTCAGAATTTATAGGGGCTCGGTGCATACTGACACACTCCCCTGGAATCCCTGTAAACACTGGCACACTCCCTGGGACCACCTTGAAATACTGTAGCTCTCCCTAACACCCGCTGAAAAAACAAAGTCCACGGGCCCCCCTGGAACTACTGACGCTCTCCCCAAGTCTCCCTGTCAATCCTGACACAATCCCTGAGATGCCCTGTAAATACTGACCCTCCATGGGACCGCCTGTAACTACTGACACACTCCCGGGAGCACCTGTAAATAATTACAAATTCCCCGGAACACCCTGTAAATACTGACACTCTCACCAAGAGCCCCTGTCAATACTGACACAGTCCCTGAACCCCTGTAGGTCGCGGGAATTTTTCAGTATTTAAAGGAGGCCCCGGGAAATGCGTCAGTCTTTGCAGAGGGTCCCAGGGACTGTCAGTATTTTCAGGATTTGCTGGGACTGTGTCAATATTTACAGGGGGTCCCACGGAGTGTGTCAGTTTTACAGGTGATTTCAGGGGCTTTGTCAGTATTTCCAGGGGGTCACACAGATGTGTCAATATTTACAGTGTGTCCCCGGGGACTCTGTTGGTCTTGACAGGGGATGACCAGGTCGTGTGTCAATATTTACAGGGTGTCACAGGTTGTGTGTGTGTGTCAACATTTACAGGGTGTCCCTGTGAATGTGTGTGTGTGTGTGTGTGTGTGTGTGGGTATTCACAAAGAGTCCCTGAGGAGTGTGTCAGTGTTCATTGTGAGTCCAGGAGAGACTGTCAGTATTTATAGGACGTCCAGGGAGACTGTCAGTCTTTACAGGGGGTCCTCAGGAGTTTGTCAGAGGGTGAACGCTGAGGCAGCGCCTCATTATGCAGGTGTCAGAATTCAGATAGTGTCCCTTGATGAGAGGGTCAGTACTGAGGTATTGCAGCTCTGTGAGCAGGTCAGTTCTTAACCAGTGTCTCGTTGTCAAGTGGTCAGTCCTGAGGCAGTGACTCCATGCTGGATGGTCAGTGTTGAGGAAGTGCCTCATTGTTAGAGGAACATTACGGAGGGTAAGTCTCAAGGTAATGGTGACAGAACTGAGACAGAGCCACATGATCAGAGATTCAGGGCTAAGGGATTGACTCAATCACAGCATTGTCTTGAGGCAGTCCCTCTTTGTGAGAGGTTTAGTTCTGATGGAGCGCATTTGTCAGAGGCGATCCATACTGATCCAGTGCCTCATTGTCGTGGGGTCAGACTGAGAGGCTGCTAAACAATTATCAAGTCAGTTGTGACATATTACAGTTCTATCCTGGGGTCAGTCCTGACAGAGTGCCTCATTGCCAGAGTATCAGTCCTGAGGTATTGAAGCGCTGTCTGAGCATCAGGGGTAGGGAGTGCCTCATTGTCTCAGGGTCAGAAATGTGGGAGTGCGTTATTGTCAAAGGGTCAATGCTGAGGGAGTGCTGCCATTTAAGGGGGACAGAATTAAGGAAGTTGCTCACATTTCAAGGGCCAGGACTGAAATAGTTTTGCACTGGGATGTCAGTGTGGAGGAAGGGCCTCAGAAGCAGCGGGTCAGTATGACGGTTTCCCTTATTGTCAGGGGGACAGTTCTGAGGCACTGACTCGTTGTCAGAGGGTCAGTACGGAGGTATTGAATCACTGTCAGCGTATCAGAACTGTGGGGCTGTTTTATTGTCACAGCGTCAAAACTGACGCAGTGCCTCATGAAAAATGGGTTCGAATTGCGAGAGACCCACACATTACACAATCAGTAATGATGTATTGCAGCATTGTGAGATGGTCAGAATGAGAGAGGGCCTCATTGTCACAGGGTCTGCACTGAGCGATTTCATCATTTTCAGGCACTCCGTACCGAGGCAGAGCCTCATTGTGATCGGGTCAGAATTGAGGGAGTGCCACTTGATTACGGGGGCAATACTGAGGTCTTGCAGTTCTGTCAGGTGGTCAAATCTGATGGAGCTCCTCATTGTCAGGAGATCAGCACTGTCAGAGCAGAAGGGCTGAGGTGTTACAGGTCTATGAGAGGTCAGTACTACGGGAGTGCCTCATGATCAGAGGTCCAGTACCGAGGGAGTGCACAATCGTCAGACTGTCAGTACTGAGGGAATGCCTGATTGTTCAAAGGGTCAGTACACAAGGAATGTCTCAATGTAATGTATGATTAGAGATGCAGTGCTGAAGGAGTGCCTCATTCTCAGTGTCAGTTCTGAGGCAGGGTCACATTGCTGGAGGGTTGTTCTGACTTGGTGCATTAGTAACAGAGGGTCAATACTGAGGCAGCATCTCATTTTAGGGGCTTAGAATTCATGGGTGCTACATAATTAGGAGGTTAGCCCCGAGGTATTGCAGCTCAGGTGCGGTCATTAGTGAGGGGGGAGTGCAACATTGTCAGGGGTCAATTCTAAGGTGTCAGAAAAAGTCCTCCCAGAAACATCAGCAGGACTTGACAAAATCTGTACAAGTGAAGCAATGCCTGGCCCGTTAAATAAGAGCAGGTTTGTTGGAGCCGATATAAACGATAGACCTCAGTGTAATGGAGGAAGCATTGAGGGAGTCCTGTACTGATAATACAAGATAATAATTCATACATAATTGCAGCATTGTCAGAGGATCAGAACAGCCAGAGTGCATGATTATGAGAGACTGAACACAGAGGAGGAGCTTCATTGGAACGGGTTCAGAATTAATGGTGAGCAACACATTCACAAGGTCAGTACGGAAGTATTGCATTTCTATTGGAGGCTCAATACTGAGGAATTACCTCTGTCAGAAGTTCGTACTTTGTCAGGAGTGAGGAATTGTGGCATTGTCACTGTGTTGGTCTGAGAAAGTGCCTCTTTATCAGAGGGTCAGAATTGATGGGAGTGCTACATGATTAGATGCTCAGGACTAACAGATTGCAGGACTGTCGGCGGGTCAGATCTGTGGGAGTGATCATTGTGAGATGGTCGCTGATGTCCAACCCTAAAACACAGAGCGCCCTGTAAATAACTCCTTAAAAAAAAGGCCCCTTTCACTAAACCCGAAAACAGAGCCCCCGTATCTAAGTCCGAACACACAGAACCCACTAAATTACTCCTAAAACACGAAGCTCACTGTGAATAAACCCCAAACACAGATGGCCCTGTAAATGAACACTAAAGAATAGAGCCTCCTAAAACAAACAGCACCCGTGAAATAAAGCCGAAAACACAGGAACCCCAGTGTATAAACCCTGACATTCAGAGCCCCCTGTAGATAAACACTAAAAAAAAGTAAAAACTAAAAGGAACTGTGGATACAGTAAAATCAGGAACAAAAACAAAATTGCTGGAAAAGCTCAGCCCTCACGCTAGCCCAATCCGGCACTCAGCAGAGCCTCAGGCCCAAACTAAACCAAGCTTCAGCCGCACTCCTCGCCCTCACACACGGAGCCGCCTGCACAGAGACCCTCAAACGCCTTTCTCTCATCCGGAAAAAGCGGGCTTCACTGTAAATAACCCCTAAAACACAGAGTCCTGTTTAATCAAACTTCTACAATATCAACTTCACCCCCTGTAATTATACGCTCAAATACAGAGACCCCTTTAAATGAACACGAACACATATCCCCCAGGAAGTAAAAGGTGAAATACCGGGTTCCTTCGAAACAAAGCCGAAGGCACAGAGCACCTGTCAATACACCCCAACATCGAGCCGACCTGTATATTATCCGTAAAACAGGGCCCCTTACAAATAAACCCTAAAAGACAGAGCTGGCTGTAAGTAAAGAGCCCCTTGTAAATAAATACCAAAACACACAGTAAAAACCGGAAGAACTGCGGATGCTGCAAATCAGGGAAAATATCCAAAGTTGCTGGAAAAGCTCAGCAAGTCTGACAGCATCTGTGAGGGAAAAAAAAGAGTTAACGTTTTGGGTCAGGTGATCCTTCCTCTGAACCTCTGGCTGGTGCGTCTTCAGTTATGCAGGGTCAATTGCTTTAAAATATCCTTTTTCTGTGAGGCTCGATAACATTATAATAGAAAAACATCAGAACTAAGCAGGAGTAGGCCATCCGGCCCCTCGAGACTGCCCCGCTGTTCAATAAGATCCTGGCTGATCTTTTTGAGACTCAGCTCCACTCACCCACTCGCTCACCATAAGCCTAAATTCCTTTCATGTTCATAACGTGATCTGGTCTTGCCTTAAACACATTCAGCGAGGTAGTTTCAACTGCTTCACTGGGCAGGGTATTTCATAGATTGACAACCCTTTGGGTGAAGAAGTTCCTCCTGTCCTCAGTCTGACATCTGCTTCCTTTTATTTTGAGCTATACCCGCCTCCTCCTCGTTTCACCTGCCAGTGGAAACAACCTCCCTGTCTCCACCTTATCTATTCCCTTCATAATCTTGTATGTTTCTATAAACTCTCCCCTCATTCTTCTGAATTCCACTGAGTATAATCCCAGCCAACTCAGTCTCTCCTCATATTCCAACCCTCTCAACTCTAGAATCAACCAAGTCAGTCTCCGCTGTGCCCCCTCCAGTGAGAGTATATCCCTTCTCAAGTCAGGAGACCAAAACTGCACACAGTAGTCCAGGTGAGGCTTCATCAGGACCCTATACAGCTGCAGCATAGCCTCCCTGTTTTTAAACTCCATCCTTCTCGCAATGACAGACAAAATTCTATTTGCCTTTATAATTACCTGCTACAATGTTACTTTTAGCGATTCCTGCACAACGACACCCAAGTCACTTTGCACAGTAACATGCTGCAATTTTTTTACCATTTGAACCATAGCCTACTTTGTTGTTATTCCTATCAAAATGGATGACCTCACATTTATTGACATTGAACTCCATCTGCCAGACCATTGCCCACTCACTTAGACTGTATAACCATCTGCAGGCCTTCAGTTCTTCTGCACACTTTGCTCTACCGCTCATCTTAGTGTCATCTGCAAATGTTGACACACCACACTTCATCCCCGACTATAAATCATCTGTATCAATTGTAAACAATTGCAGTCCCAACACTGATCCCTGAGACACACTACTAGCCACTGACCGCCAACCAGATAAACACTCATTTACCCCTACTCTTTGTTTTCTGCTAGTCAATCAATCCTCTGTCCATGCCAATACATTACCTGTAATGTCATGCAACTTTATCTCATGTCGCAGCCTTGGCATCTAGTCAAATGCCTTCTTGAAATCCAGATACATGATATCCACAGGTTCCCCATTGTCCACCATGCAAGTATGTCCTCAAAGAATTCCACCAAATTAATTAAACATGACCTCCCCTTCATGAGCCCATGCTGGCTGTTCCCAATGAGACAATTTATATCCAGTTGTCTTGCTATTATCTTCCTTAATGATGGATTCACGCATTCTCCCAACAACCGAAATTAAGCTAACTGACCTATAGTTACGTGCTTTTTGGAAAACAGCCAATGTGACACCACTGTTTAAAAAGGAAGTTTACAATCTGCGGGAACCAGCCCAGATTCCAGTGAATTTTGGTAAATAATTACTGGTGCAAGCCTCTTTACTATACTGTTGTACAAAAGGTCCTCTTTACCAATGCGCCCACAAGCACTACATATTAGCGCTCTCACGCTCTCATTCATTCATAACTTTACTGACCTCTTACTGGCATAGCTTGTTTAATATTACCGCATTTCATTCAAAAAATTGCCAGCTAGTCATACCTTTCACTATGAAAGGGAGGCTGAATTAAAATGCTCCTTCCACCCCATTTACAGCCCTTTCACAGTTTTAATCCTCACGGCTTTATTTTGCTGACAGCTGCAAAACGTGTGTCTACATCAGTGTCTATCCCTGAGTACATGTTAATTTTCTAACCTATTCAGAACAATACCATCGTGTCATCGTTTGAAGAAGCATAATATTAATCAGCCCTCAGCAACCGTCTCCCAGGACTTGAATAGCTTGCAGGATATCAGACAAGTTTTCTGCATTAGCAGAGATAGTAGGAACAGCAGATGCTGGAGAATCTGAGATAACAAGGTGTAGAGGTGGATGAACACAGCAGGTCAAGCATCAGAGGAGCAGGAAGATTGATGTTTCAGGCCTAGATGCTTCTTCAGAAATTGGGAAGGGGAAGGAGGTTCTGAGATAACGAGAGAGAGGGGGAGACGGATAGAAGATACATAGAGGAGAAGGTAGGTGGAGAGGAGACAGACAGGTCAAAGAGGTGGGGATGGAGCCAGTAAAGGTGAGGGTAGATGGGGATGTAGGAAGGAGCTGGGTCAGTCCAGGGAGGATGGACAGGTCAAGGGAGCGGGATGAGGTTAGTAGGTAGGAGACGGAGGTTGGGGCTTGAGGTAGGAGGAAGGACAAGGGTAGGGAGGCAAGGGCGAGCTGGGCTGGTTTTGGGATGCGGTGGGGGAGGAGAGATTTTGAAGCTTATGAAGCCCACATTGACACCATTGGGCCGCAGGGTTCCCAAGCGGAATATGAGATGCTGTTCCTGCAACCTTTGGGTGACATCGTTGTGGCACTGCAGGAGGCTCAAGATGGACATGTCGTCTGAGGAATGGGAGGGGGTGTTGAAACAGTTCGCGACTGGGAGGCGCAGTTGTTCAGTGCGAACTAAGTGTAGGTATTCTGCAAAGCGGTCCCCAAGCCTCCACTTGGTTTCCCCAATGTAGAGGATGCCACAACGCGAGCAGTGGATGCAGGAGACCACATTGGCAGATGTGCAAGTGAACATCTGCTTGAGGTGGAAAGTGTTCTTAGGGCCTGGGATGGGGAGTGAGGGGAGTGGTACAGGGGCAGGTGTAGCACTTCTTGCAGTTGCAGGGAACAATGTGCCAGCTGTATTGGGGCTGGAGGGGAGTGCGGAGCAGACAAGGCAGTCACAGAGACAGTGGTCCCTCCAGAAAGCAGATAAGGGTGGGGAGGGAGATATGTCTTTGGTGGAGTCGGATTGAAGATGATGGTTGGAGGATGATACGTTAGATCCAGAGGTTGGTGGCGTGGTACGTGAGGATGAGGGGGATTGTGTTTTGGTTGTTATTGCGGAGAGGGGGCATGAATTACGGGAAATGTGGGAGACGCGGTCAAGGGCGTTCTCGACCACTGTGGGAGTCGTGGGGAGGATTTGCGGTCCTTGAAATATTAGGAAACCTGAGATGTATTGGAGTGGAATGCCTCATCCTGGGAGCAGGTGTGGTGGAGGTGAAGGAATTGAGAACAGGGGATGTTATTTTTGCAGGAAGGTGGGTGGGAGGAGATGTATTCTAGGTAGCTGTGGGAGTCGGTGAAATAGATATCAGTTTCTAGGTGGTTGCCGGAGATGGAAACAGAGAGGTCCAGGAAGGTGAGACAGGTATTAGAAACAGTCCAGGTGAACAGGTATTAGAAATAGTCCAGGTGAACTTATGGTTGGAGTGGAAGGTGTTGGTGAAGTGGATGAACTGTTCAAGCTCCTGGTGGGAGCACGAGGCGACGCCGATACAGTCGTTAAGTTATTGAGGAAGAGGTGGGTTTCGGGCCAGTGTCGCTACGGAAGAGGGACTGTTCCATGCAACCCACAAAAAGGCAGGCATAGCTTGGGCCCATGCGATGTTTCTTGTGACTGCAGCCCCCTGGCGGCCCGCCCGTGGTGGTGCTCATCTTTGCTGCGATCTGCCGGCTCGGTCCCCGAAAGGCAGCATCGGTTCCCCATCTCCACCCTCCCGACAAACCAACCCTTTAAAGGCGGAAGGCACCCACCCCTTATCATAAAGGTCAGGTTGCGGGGTGGGGGGGCACGGCGAGAGGGTGCCAGAGGCTGCTTTTATTTTGGCGCAACCCTAATCTGGGGGTTATCTAGCATTCCCGCACCCGCAGAAATAGGGATTATGGGTGCACACCGCTAATTTTGGATTCCTCTTTCGAATAAAAAGTAGAGGGGGAGTGTGAATAGGGTTTTGGGACGGGGGATGGGATAGGGTGTGGGTGTGGGGGTGGGGGTGTAGGTCGGGTTGGGGGAGAGGGTGAAGAAGGTGCCCCTCTCCTTCCATTTAAGGGTGCGTACCCACAATTTGGCCCCTTAGGCTCTTTCCTGTTCTGGTTAGGGTTAGGCCAATGGTGAAGGTTAGGGTTTGGGCTGAGGTTAGGGTGAGGGCTGATGCCTGGCACTCCCTCCATACTGACCCTCGAATATGTATGTACACCCTAAAACACAGAGTTTCCGGTAAATATGCCCTAAATCACAGAGTACCGTGTAAATCAGCCCAAAAAAGAGAGGGCCCTGAAGATAAGCCCTGTAACGCTGAGTTCACTGTAAATAAACCCTAAAACACAGATCACTGTAAACAAACCCAAAGACACAGAAAACCCTGTAAATAAACCATGAAATACAGAAAACCCTGTGAATAAACTCTAAAAACACAGATCTCACTGTAAATAAACCCTAAACACAGATCTCACTACCGACAAACCCTCAATCAGAGAGCTCCCTGTAAGTAAACCCTAACGCAAAGCTAGCTGTAAATAAACCCTAAAACACAGTGCCCTCTGTAAACAAGCTCTAAATCAGAGCTCACTGTAAATATTCCCTAAAACACGGAGATCACTGTAAAAAAGAAACTCAGAACAAAGAGCCACTCGTAAATTTTCCTAAAACACAGAGTCCCTTGTAAAAAGCCCGAAAACACAGAACCTCCTGTAAATAAAACCTAGAGCACAGAACCTTCTGTAAATAAACTATTAAACACAGTAACAAAGTTGCTGGAAAAGCTCAGCAGGTCTGACAGCATCTGTGGAGGAGAAAAATGAGTTAACTTTTCGAGCCTGGGTACCCTTCCATTCTGAGGAAGGGTTGCTGGACCTGAAAAGTGAACTCGTTTTTCTCCTCCACAGATGCTGCCAGACCTGCTGAGCTTTTCCAGCAACTTTGTTTTTGTTCCTGATTTACAGCATCCACAGTTCTTTTGGTTCTTATTAAATACAGAACCCACGTTAGATAAAACCTAAAGCACAGAGCTCAAGTACATAAAGTACATAACCATAAACGCACAGCCCCCAGTAAATAAGATTTAGGGCTGAGGCTAGGTTTCTTGTTTATGCAAGTGTGAACATTAGGGCTGAGGCTAGGCTTAGGTTTAAAGCTGGTGTTATCTCTGAGGGTAGCGTGGAAGAAAGCAGCTTTGCATTCCCAGAGACAGAGCTGAGGGAGAGCATCTGTGTATTCCATAGGAGGCACGGGAACCATTGTAACCTTAACAGATCAAATAATATGACAGATTAGTTTACAATTAAAGATCATTGTGACTGTGGTCACAAGGTGAAGAGCTGGATGAACGCAGCAGGAAAAGCAGCAACAGAGGAGCAGGAAAGCTGACGTTTCGGGCCGAGACCCTTCTTCAGAAATGGGGGAGGGGAAGGGGGTTGTGAAATAAATAGGGAGAGAGGAGAGGCCGATAGAAGACGGATAGAGGAGAAATTAAGTGGGAGGACGGGATAGGTGGGAGGAAGGACAGGTTAGGGAGGCAGGGACCAGCTGGGCTGGTTTTGGAATGCGGTCGGGGAGGGGAGATTTTGAAGTTTGTCAAGTCCACATTGACACCATTGGGGTACAGGGTCCCTAACCTGTCATTCCTCCCACCTCAAAACCCAGCCCCATCTCCTACCTACTAACCTCATCCTGCCCCCTTGGCCTGTCCATCCTCCCTGGACTGACCTATCTCCTCCCTAACTCCCACCTACATTCACCTTTACTGGCTCCATCCCTGCCTCTTTGGCTTGTCTGTCTCCTCTCCACCGATCTTCTCCTCTATCCATTTTCTGTCTGCCTCCCCCCTCTCCCTATTTATTTCAGATCCCCCTCCCCCTACCATTTCTGAAGAAGGGTCTCGCCCAAAACGCCAGCCTTCCTGCTCATTTGCTGCTGCTTGGCCTGCTGTGTTTATCCAGCTCTACACCTTGTTAACCCTGTAAATATGCTCTCAAGCACAGACACCCCTTTAAATAAATCCTAAGAAGGGTCATTCAGGAAATAAAATGTAAAAGAAACCATAAAAGCCAGAGTCCCTGTTAATAAAGTGTAAAACATAGAGCTCCGAGTAAATAAATCCTGAAACACAGTGCCCCCTGCAAATCCTCCCTTAAACTAAGCCTCCTGCAAATAAACTCGCAGAGGCGACTGTAAACAAACCCCAAAACACAGGACCTCCAGTTAATAAAGCCTAAAACAGAAGGCCCACTGTAAATCAACATGAAAAAACACAGCTCCCACTGCAGCACTGCGAATTAGTCGGATTGAGTTAGTACCTCAGTCAGCAAGTCAGTTCTGAGGCAGGGCCTCTTTGTCAAAGAGTCAGATTTGAGGGAGTACCATTGGATGATGGTTATTGCAGCACTGTGAGAGTACTGGAGTGAGAGAGCACCTCACTGTCAGAGGGTCAGTACTGAGGGGGTACCTCACCGTCAGCGAATCAGTACTGAGGGAGTACGTCACTGTCAGACGGTCAGTACTGAGGGAGTGCCTCACTGTCAGAGAATCAGTACCGAGGGAGTACCTCACTGTCAGATGGTCACTACTAAGGGAGTACCTCACTGTCAGAGAATCAGTACTGAGGGAGTACCTCACTGTCAGAGGGTCAGCATTGAGGGAGTTCCTCACTGTCAGACAATCAGTACTGAGGGAGTACCTCACTGTCAGAGGGTCAGTACCGAGGCAGTACCTCACTGTCAGAGAATCAGTACTGAGGGAGAACCTCACTGTCAGAGGGTCACTACTGAGGGAGAACCTCACTGTCAGAGGGTCACTACTGAGGGAGAACCTCACTGTCAGAGGGTCAGTACTGAGGGAGAACCTCACTGTCAGAGAATCAGTACTGAGGGAGTACCTCACTGTCAGAGGGTCACTACTGAGGGAGAACCTCACTGTCAGAGGGTCAGTACTGAGGGAGAACCTCACTGTCAGAGGGTCAGTACTGAGGGAGCACTTCATTGTCAGAGGGTCAGTACTGATGGAGGACCTCACTGTCAGCGAATCAGTACTGTTGTCATGTTCGTTTTCGGAGACCCTCACGGATTTGTTGCAATAACAAGACACTGACCTGTTTAGGAAAACACGAATCCTTTTATTACCAAGCAAGTACAAGCTGTGGAGAATCACAGTACTTAACCCGGCACAGAGCGCAGAGTCTCGCAGGTAATTCTCCCCGAGCAGCGGACAGTCCCCGCTCTTCATACTTTACAAAATACATGATGCACATTTTACAATTACATGATACCTAAAATAATTACTACAACAGACAAAGACAGGATACCAAACAATTATTACATCAAGAACGTGAAAGACCAGGATGTAGTCCCGAAGATAATAAAATGTGAGGCTGGATGAACACAGCACATCTCAGGATGCTGCTGGACTTGCTGTGTTCGTCCAGCCTCGCATTTTATTATCTTGGATTCTCCAGCATCTGCAGTTCCCATTTTCACAGGATATAGTATCGATTGCTCTTGAAGTGGCTGCTGATGGCATGAGGCGATTTCAAGTTGTTATCCGGACAGATTGTTCTAACCAGACACACTGGCAACTTGAAATCACAAATTCAGTGCCCTGGCCCCTTTGTCAGCGACAGAAATTGCATGCTTTAGAAGTTTCACACCTTTACAAATGTTCCCCACCGAAACCTATTTGACACAGTTTAATTCTAATTGTATTCAGTCAGGAAGCTTCAGACAGTGTCTGCATACCGATGTGTGGGAAGACAAAGAGTTACAAAAGTTTTACACTGAATTCCTAGCTGGGCAGGAAGCTTCAGGGCAGTGCCTGCATCCCTGTGCGTAGGCAGATAAAAGACTTTAATTTGTAGAAGTATAGAAATCAATGGGATGTTATACAATAACATCTCATTGTGAGAGTACCTCATGGTCAGAGGGTCAGTACCGTAGACGTGCAGTGTTGTCTGACTGCCAATCGGGTCAGGATTGGGGGCTCTTACAGGGACAGGACTGAGGTATTTGAAATAGGGCAATGACTGGTGTGGATCCTTTTTATTTTTTTAAAATTAGACGACACCAGAAAGATTATCAACCCGATGTGATTTGATTGGGCTGACAATCAGTTGATGACAGCGGAAAGGTCAGTGGCCTGATTACCGCGGCCGGGACTTGAGATTTCACTATTGCCGACCTTCTCATTCTTCTCACTCAATTTCACGGAAGAGCTGTTTTGAGAGAGAGTAGGAACTTTCTGAAACTGATCGCGGGCCCTAGTCAATATGTATCTAACAGAGATGTGGTAAAGCAGAAACTTGTTTGATGTCCCGCCAGCTATTCAAGTCCTGGGAGACGTTTGTTGAGGGCTGATTAATATTATAATTATTCATAGTTTCGGGTGACACGATGGATGGGAAGATATTGTTCTGAATAGATTAGAAAATTAACATAGTCAGGGATTGACTCTGATGTAGACACAGGTTTGGACACTGTCAGGAACACGAGTTCAAACTGTGAAAAGGCAGTAATGCGTGGAAGGAACATTTTAATTTATAGTCTCCCTTTATTAGTGAAAAGTATGGCAAGATCATGAATGAATGAATGAAATGCGTAACAGGAAACAGAGGACCCTAGTGAGTGGTCAGTAAAGTTATGAATGAATGAGAGCGCGATCGTGGTCACATGGAGCGCTGTGGGTTCTTCGGTAAAGAGGATATTTAGTACAACAGTAAAGAGGCTTATGATATAATGTCACAGAAAAACCACACAAAAGGATATTTGAAGGCGATGGGCCCTGTATCACTAAAGACACACCAGCCAGCCTCCGGAAGCCTTGTTAAGTGCTAACCGATATGAGTAAACAGGGCAGACCACAGGATATTCAGGGCCAAAGGTTACAAGATTAACAAGTGACCACTTTTCTGAAGAAGGGTCTAGGCCCGAACCGTCAGCCTTCCTGCTGCTTGGCCTGCTGTGTTCATCCGGCTCGACACCTTGTTCTCTCAGACCACGTGAGCGAACGAGTTTGGCGTGTTTGAGTCTGACTGGTAAATATGTGATACACAACCATTTGATGTTACTGACTGCCTGGTGAATTGAAAACTGAAATAACTGCGGATGCTGCAAATCAGGAACAAAAACAAAGTTTCTGGAAAAGCCCAGCAGAACTGAGGGAGGTTCTGTGGAAGGGTCACCGAACCGGAACCGGTTAGCTCTGTTTTTCAACTGACAAATGCTGCCAGACCTGCTGAGCTTTTGCAGCAACTTTGTATTTTTTTTCTGATTTCCAACATCCGCAGTTTTTTTGGGTTTTTACTCAGTGTTTTAGGGTTTATTTACAGGGCGCTCTTCATTTATCGCGAGCTCTGTCTTTTAGGGTTTATTTGTGAAGGGCCCTGCCTTACAGATAGTTTACAGGTCGGCTCAGTATTCGGGTGCATGAAGAGGTGCGCTGTGTTTTCGGCTTTATTCAGCCGTGTCTTTTCCTCTCTACTTCCTGGGGGATGTGTGTTCGAGTTCTTTTTAAAGGGGTCTGTGTGTTTGAGTGTACAATTGTAGGGGTCTCTGTGTTTTACAGTGTCCTGTATGTTTTTGACTTAATTTACAGGGTAGATCTGTGCTTTGTGGCTTATTTGCAGGGGGCTCTGTGTTGCAGTGCTTATACACTGGCGGGGGGGAGTTCTCTGTTTTCGGGTTTATTTACAATGAGGCCTGTGTTTTAGGGTTATTTACAAAGAGCTCTGTGATTTAAGATTTACATAGAAAGGCTGTATTCTAAGGTTTATTTGCAGAAAGCAGTGTAGTTTAGGATTTATTTCCAGTGAGCTCTAGGCTTTAGCATTTATTTACAGGAGGATCTTCATTTCATGGTTTTGTTAAGGTTGGGTCTTTGTTTAAAAAAAACCCTGAAACCATGAGCTCCGTGTCTTATGGTCTAATTACAGTGCCATCTGTGTTTTTGAGTTTATTTGCAGAGCATTCTGTGTTTTGGGGTTTATTTCCAGGAGGCTCTCTGTTTTAGGGTTTGTTTGCAGGATCCTCTGTGTTTTAAGATTTAATTTACATGGGTGTTTTTCCTGCTTATTTGCATGGGTACTCTCTGTTTGAGGCACTGGCTGAGTACTGACCTTCTGACAATGTGGTACTCATTCAGATCTGATCCTCCAGCAATGAGGTACTGTGTCAGAACTGATCCGCTGACAGTAAAGCACTGCCCCCTCAGTTCTGACCCTCTGACAGAGCTGCAATCGTTCAGGACTGAACTTCTAATCATGTTGTACTCCATCAACTCTGAACCCAATGCATTGAGGTACTGACTCAGTATTTACTGTGTGCAAGTAATATACTCACTCAGAACTCACCCTCTAGCAATGTGAGCCTGCCTCAGAACTTACCCTGTAACAATGAGGCACTGACCTCAGCACCAAATCTCTAATTACTTGGCTCTCCCCAGTTTTGAGGCACTCCTTCTGTACTGACCCATGAACAATGAGGCACACACTCAAGAATGATCCTTCATTGAGGTATCACCTTATAACAGAGCTGCTGACATCTTTGGACTGTGTCTGATAATGAGGCACTGACTTGGTTCTGACCCTCTCACAATGAGGCATTCTCTCAAGTCTTACTGCATTAAAATGAGGCACGCTCTGACTGATCTGAAATGCCTCAGTCTAAACCCTCTGACTAATCTGAAACACCACTTCTTAGACCCTCTAAATGGCAATCTTTTAATTCTGACACCATAACAGTGAGGGTCTGCCTTGGTGCTGACACTCTGTCAAAGAGACGCTGCCTCAGAACTGAGCTGCTGACAATTAGCCAGTGCCTTAGGTACTGATGAGTGAATAAAAAGGCCCTCTCTCAGCACTGACACTGAAGCAATGAGGTATTGTCACAGAACGAGCCCACAAAGGGCTCATAATTGAGGGAGTGCCTACTGATTGAAGGGTGCGGATTGAGGTGTTGCAGAACTGTCAGAGGGTCAGAACTGAGGTATTGCATCATTGTCAGATGGTCCATTCTGAAGCAGTGCCTCAGTGTCAGAATTGAGGGTATGCACATGTTTAACTCATCAGGAATGAGCTTTATGCAGCTCTATCAGAGGCTCAGCACTGACTGCCTGCCTCATTCTCATCGGATCAACACTGATATATTGAAGCACTGTTAGATCTTCAGTGCTGAGTGGGTCAGAACTGAGGGAGTGCATTGCTGTCAGAGGCAGTGCCTCATTATGCAGGTGTCAGAATTCAAGGCATGCCCCATGAATGGAGGGTCAGGACTGAGGTATTGCAGCTCTATTCAGAACCAGTGGCTCGTTGTCAAGCGGTCAATGCTGAGGCAGCGACTCAATTCTGTATGGTCAGTTTTGAGGAAGTGCCGCATTATTAGAGGGCCAATACGAAGGGTAAGTCTCAATGTAATTGTGACAGAACTGAGACAGAGGCGCATGATCAGAGATGAGATTACCTACAGTGTGGAAACAGGCCCTTCAGCCCACTAAGTCCACACCGCCCGTCGAAGCATCCCAGCCAGACCCATCCCCCTCGAACCCACACACCCCTGAACACTACGGGCAATTTAGCATAGCCAATCCACCTAGCCTGCACATCTTTGGTCTGTGGGAGGAAACTGGAGCGCCCACGTAGGAGGAGGCCCACATAGATAGCGGGAACTGCCGATGCTGGGGAATCTGAGATAACAAAGTGTAGAGCTGGATGAACACAACAAGCCAAGCAGCATCATCCAGCTCGACACCTGTTATCTCAGATTCTTTAGCGTCCATTTTCTGATGAAAGATCTAGATCAAAAACGTCAGCTTTCCGACTCCTCTGATGCTGCTCGGCCTGCTGTGCTCATTCAGCTCGACCCCTTGTTATCATAGAGACAGCACATGTTGGGTGTCTTTGCTACATCATGTTTTCTCAGTGTCATAAGAACTTAGATGAATGGCTTCAACATACAAATAATTTTAATGTGAATAAATTTACATT